>NC_084618.1:44835340-45135340 GCF_033978795.1 Nerophis ophidion
AACTTTTAGTTTCTTTGGTTGTTTCGGAGCTTTGGCCATGATAGCTGTGATTGCGTGTAGGCGTTTTTCTTCTCTTAGTTTTCAGAGAAAGTTACACAGACCTTTTTAACTAGCTGTAAGTCCATGTAGCATCCCAACAGTTATGAAACTATTTTATGAAGGTTGAAAAGTTACTAAGTGCTGCTTTAAACAGTAGGAAAATATTATAATCCCTACTGTGTCTCAATTTACACTCAGTCTTTTGAGTCCATAAGTGTGTTCACACCGAGAATTGATTGATTGATTGAAACTGTTATTGGTAGATTGCACAGTACACTACATATTCCGTACAATTGACCACTAAATGGTAACACCCGAATACGTTTTCAACTTGTTTGATTCGGGGTCCACGTAAATCAATTCATGGTACAAATATATACTATCATCATAATACAGTCATCACACAAGTTAATCATCATAGTATATACATTTAATTATTTACATTATTTACAATCCGGGGGGTGGGATGTGGTGGGTTTGGTTGATATCAGCACTTCAGTCATCATCAATTGCATCATCAGAGAATTGGACATTGAAACAGTGTCGGTCTGACTTAGTAGGATATGTACAGCGATATGTTGTCTACATAGTGAGTTCAGATAGCATAAGAACAAGTAAATACATTAGAAGAACATTTGATTATTTACATTTGGTTATTTACAAGTACGTGGTTAATTACAGAAGTAAGGCACATCAAGACACAGCAATAGTGGTTACCTCTAAATCTATAACGTCTCATTCAATCATCACACCCACTTTTACTTCATTATTTATATTTAGCATGTGAACAATACAAAAGCACTTAGCAGAGAGGCCAAGGCTCAGGTCATATTTACTAAGAAAATCAATGACATTTGAAAACGGAAAAAAAAGAAATGTGTTCTGTTATGGCCGACGTGTTGCCGAAAGATTCATGACCGTCATCCGGGTAGTTGCTGTTGACATGCTTCAACTGAAAACACAACGATCTCAAGTCCAAACTTTTTTTACTGAAAATAAATAAAAAAATGGACATACAGGTTTGTGTTATTGGTGATGAAGCATATTTATTGCTGTTTTTTTGTACCCATTTTTTTCTCGTTATGAATTATTTGCGCCGAACTATTTCCATATTTCTCAACCCATTAGGCATTCCCACATCAAAACATCATTTAGGACATGTGACATGTCTGTAAATACATTTAAAAAATCCACACTTTCCGAAACTAAATTCTTTATTGAAAATGTTTCACAATTCTTAACTAATTAAAATCATTCCAACATGAAAACATCATTGTCACATTTTACACAACACAAATCACCTTTGATTTTAATAATCCTTATTACAATGGTACATTGTTTTGTCTTAGTTATCTGTTTTAAAGTGCAAAGACCCAATCATACGACAATGTTTTTGTAGCCGTACACACAGTGACAGTCACATGTGATGTAACTGTGTTCATTAGCAAATTATTGCCGAGTCAAACAAGGCTAACAAAGGCCATCCATCCATCCATTTTCTACCGCTTGTCCCTTTTGGGGTTGCAGGGGGTCGCTGGCGCCTAGCTCACCTGTATTCGGGCGGTAGGCGGGGTACACCCTGGACAAGTCGCCACCTCATCGCAGGGCCAACACAGATAGACAGACAACATTCACACTCACATTCACACACTAGGGCCAATTTAGTGTTGCCAATCAACTTATCCCCAGGTGCATGTCATTGGAGGTGGGAGGAAGCCGGAGTACCCGGAGGGAACCCACGCAGTCACAGGGAGAACATGCAAACTCCACACAGAAAGATCCCGAGCCCGGGATTGAACCCAGGACTGCTCAGGACCTTCATATTGTGTGGCAGATGCACTAACCCCTGTATTCCACCGTGCGCCCCCGCTAACAAAGGCATGTTTTATAATAAAGAAACGTTACGAACACAGTTTTTTATTAAAAGAATGACAAGACTGAGTGACCAACATGTAACAGTACTGTGGTAGAAGGAGACGGCTTGGAGACAGGAACGTCGTTAGCTTGCAGCGTGTCTGTTGAGATTTACAAATATACGTGAAGTGTGTGTTTAACCCAAATGTGTAATGTGTGACTATTTGCAGCAAATATGTAAAGCAAATAATGAAAAGCAAAAGACGTGGGGCAGGGGCCATTTAATATGATATATTTTATATTTCTTAAAACAGACTGAGCGTTAATATAGTTAAAGATAATGTAGGCTGCATGTCTGCTTTGTGTTATACACCGGGGCTTTTGTAATTATTTCTTACTGTGGAACCCTCACTGGAGGGACAACATTTCAATCCTCAAATCTAGTATAACAAACCCTGTCATGTTATTGTTATTTTACAACTTTTGCTGTTGTAATCTTTTTTGATTGTATTTTTTTAATTTGCTGCGAGCTAATGAAAACAATCTGCACAAAGCCCCCTCCCCCCCCATCACACTTTGGACACTCTAGTGTCTAAAACGCTATAATACATTACCAATGGTAGAAAACTGAAATTGTGTAATTTTGTGTTTAGGCTGGGAATGTTTGGGCACCACACGATTCGGTTCAATTAGATTTTTGGTGGTAACGATTGAATTCAGAATTGATTCTCCATTCAAAACAATTCTGGAATCAAAATCAATACTTTAATAACATTGTGTGCCAGTTCTATGACTAAAATACATTCCTTCTTAAAATAGATAAAAGCGCTGATACACTTATATATTAATTCAAAGAAAACTGGTTTTGTTCCACAGTAGAAGAGTGGTTAGTGCGTCTGCCTCACAATACGAAGGTCCTGCCTAGTCTGGGGTTCAATCCCGGGCTCGGGATCTTTCTGTGTGGAGTTTTGCATGTCCTCCCCGTGAATACGTGGGTTCCCTCCGGGTACTCTGGGTTCCTCCCACTTCCAAAGACATGCACCTGGGCAACACTAAATTGGCCCTAGTGTGTGAATGTGAGTGTGTATGTTGTCTGTTTATCTGTGTTGGTCCTGCGAGTACGTGGTGACTTGTCCAGGGTGTACCCCGCCTTCCGCCCGATTGTAGCTGAGATAGGCACCAGCGCCCCCCGCGAGCCCAAAAGGAATAAGCGGTAGGAAATGGATGGAATGATGGTTTTGTTCAATCAAATTCTACCCAAACATTTAATAAAGGTCAAATACAACTAAGTAGGGCTGTGAATCTTTGGGCACCACACGATTAGATCCGATTTTTGAGGGTAATAATTCGATTCAGAATCGATTCAAAATAATTCTTGATTCAAAATCAATACTTTTTTACTAACATTGGGTGACAGTTCTATGATTAACTACATTCCTCCATAAAATAGATAAACAGATGTGATCAGTTTCTATCTTACTTAAAAGAAAACTGGTTTTGTTTAGTAAAATTATGCCCAAACATTTACTAAAATGTCAAATACAAAAAAATAATGCAACAAAAGAAGTATCCCAAACGTCTCTTTGCTAAAGTAAATATGTACAACAGATATGATGACCTACATCAACAATATGACTTGCCTAAAAGGGTGAGCAGGACAGATAAAAAGAAAAAAAAACATTTAGATTTTTTTTTTAATTGATATTTTGTTTTTATAAACAAGTAACAATCATTACAAGTAAGAATCACAATTCATTAGAAAAAAACTTTTCTTTTCTCAAGTAAATCCGTAGAGCAGACAGGACAGATTAAAAACAAATAACAAAATAATAATGATTAAAAAAACAAATCGATATTTTTGCTTAATCACAATTCTTAACTAATTAAAACCATTCCAACATGAAAACATCATTGTCACATTTTACACAACACAAATCACCTTTGATTTTAATAATCCTTATTACAATGGTACATTGTTTTTTCTTAGTTATCTGTTTTAAAGTGCAAAGAGCCAATCATACGACTAATGTTTTTGTAGCCGTACACACAGTGACAGTCACATGTGATGTAACTGTGTTCATTAGCAAATTATTGCCGAGTCAAACAAGGCTAACAAAGGCCATCCATCCATCCATTTTCTACCGCTTGTCCCTTTTGGGGTTGCAGGGGGTCGCTGGCGCCTAGCTCACCTGTATTCGGGCGGTAGGCGGGGTACACCCTGGACAAGTCGCCACCTCATCGCAGGGCCAACACAGATAGACAGACAACATTCACACTCACATTCACACACTAGGGCCAATTTAGTGTTGCCAATCAACTTATCCCCAGGTGCATGTCATTTGAGGTGAGAGGAAGCCGGAGTACCCGGAGGGAACCCACGCAGTCACGGGGAGAACATGGAAACTCCACATAGAAAGATCCCGAGCCCGGGATTTGAACCCAGGACTGCTCAGGACCTTGGTATTGTGTGGCAGATGCACTAACCCCTGTATTCCACCGTGCGCCCCCGCTAACAAAGGCATGTTTTATAATAAAGAAACGTTACTAACACAGTTTTTTGTTAAAAGAATGACAAGACTGAGTGACCAACATGTAACAGTACAGTGGTAGAAGGAGACGGCTTGGAGACAGGAACGTCGTTAGCTATTGAGATATATAAATATACGTGAAGTGTGTGTTTAACCCAAATGTATAATGTGTGACTATGCGTAGCAAATATGTGAGGAGTGTTACGAGGTGGTGTTGAAGGTGTGTGTTGAGATCGGTGCGGAAGTCCAGAAAGGGCAAGACAGGCTTGGAGGGCAAGGGACAGGCAGGAGGTCAGGGGTTGGAGTGAGGCGTCGTGGTCAAAAGGCAGGCGTGAGGTCGAGATCCAGGGAGGCAGCAGAGAGTCCTGAGGGGCTCCAGGGAGACGAGACACACATCTTGAAACCGGGGGATGATGAAGGGTTGTGTACAAGTACTGTACATGTAAATACGTTCTGGCACTGGAACGCAAGACACGCTGGCTTAAGAAGGCAATTGATTGTAGAGTGACTGCAGCCGCGTGTAGAAAAAAGCCAAAGAAAAACGCTCGGAGCGTGTCCCGAGGTGCGCTCTGCGGCCGCAGAGGAACGCCTGTGGGCATGTCCCGAGGAGCAGAGTGAGAGGCAACAGTTGTATGACCAACCTTGAGACCTCCAAATTCAGGAGATGGGGGGCGGGGTTTGGTGGTGGCGGTGTGTGTATATTGTAACGTCCCGGAAGAGTTAGTGCTGAAAGGAGTTCTTGGTATTTTTTTCTGTTGTGTTACGGTGCGGATGTTCTCCCAAAATATGTTTGTCATTCTTGTTTGGTGTGGGTTGACAGTGTGGCGCATATTTGTAACTGTTAAAGTTGTTTATACGGCCACTCTCAGTTTGACCTCTATGGCTGTTGATCAAGTATGCCTTGCATTCACTTATGTGTGTCGCATATATTATGTGACTGGTCCGGTACGCTGTTTATACGGAAGAAAAGCGGACGTGACGACAGATTGTAGAGGAAGTTAAAGGCAGTGCCTTTAAGGAACGCCCCCAATATTGTTGCCTGAGTGGAAATCGGGAGAAATTCTGGAGGGGCACTGAAATTCGGGATTCTCCCGGGAAAATCGGGAGGGTTGGCAAGTATATGTATGACCCGTAACACAACATGTATGATTCTTTGTTTGGGCCCTCAATTCCACAAATTGATTTGGGATAATGTTTTTAGATGCATCATTTCTACCACTATACTGCCTCATTTGTCAGCAGAATTAAACCTTTCCAACACACAAACAATCAGCTCATTCAGAATGTAAAAATACCCTGACTATGTTTACAATAACACATTTTCTTTGATCTTGGCAATGTTTACTATAGTACTGCCTCAACTTACGAGTTTTAATAGTTCTGTGACGAAACTCTTAACCTAAAGCACTCATATCTCAAATCAACTTCTTCAGTTAATACGAATTGAAATCAGTTTAATTGCTGCTTGCCCATGCCAAAAAATAGTACCATTTTAACATGTAAAATGTATTTTAAAAAAGAAAACCAACCTTTTATAAAACATTATCAATAGTGGACTACTAACAACTATAAGAGTTTTATGAAGTAATGTAATAATAATGATAATGTACAGCATTTACCTTCAAGAAGGGACTTCTAAGGTATCTTTTTCCAGCTGCTTTTCCATCAAACACACCATCTGCAGCTTCTCCATATTTTTATAGACAAATGTCTGCCATTGAGATATTATTTTAATATCCTTGGCTGGTGTTACCATCTCGTTTTGCTTAAGCATGGTGCAAACTAGCAGTGATACGCTTGAATTTCTTCGCCAAGTTGGCGACACGCCTGGTCATGTTTTTGAGGATTTAAAAAAATTTATTAAATTAATATCGTCCAGAAAAGGGTGGAGTGCCATCTCCGGGTTGGGGAAGAGATCCTGCCCCAAGTGGAGGAGGTCAAGTATCTCGGAGTCTTGTTCACGAGTGAGGGAAGAGTGGATCCTGAGATCGACAGGCGGATCGGTGCGGCATCTTCAGTAATGCGGACACTGTATCGATCCGTTGTGGTGAAGAAGGAGCTGAGCCGGAAGGCAAAGCTCTCAATTTACCGGTCGATCTACGTTCCCAACCTCGCCTATGGTCATGAGCTTTGGGTTATGACCGAAAAGACAGGATTACGGGTACAAACGGCCAAAATGAGTTTCCTCAGCCAGGTGGCAGTGCTTTCCCTTAGAGATAGGGTGAGAAGCTCTGTCATCCGAGAGGAGCTCAAAGTAAATCCGCTGCTCCTCCACATCGAGAGGAGCTAGATGAGGTGGTTCGGGCATCTGGTCAGAATGCGACGCGGGCGCCTCCCTGGGGAGGTGTTTAGGGCACGGTAGGAGACCACGGGGAAGAGCCAGGACCCATTCGGAAAACAATGTCTCCCGGCTGTCCTGGGAATGCCTTAGCATCCCCCGGGTGGAACCTTGACGAGGGGCTGGGGAGAGGGAAGTCTGGGCTTCTCGGCTAAGGATGCTGCCCCGCGACTTGACCTCAGATAAGCGGAAGAAATACAATCATGTGTGCTTACGGACTCTATCCCTGCAGACTGTATTGATCTATATTGATATATAATGTACATAGTGTGTTTTATATGTTGATTTAATAATTAAAAAAAACAAACATTTATGTTTTTAAATTTTTTTTTTAATTACCAATCGGCCCGGTGGTTGGGGACCACAGCTCTAGAGCACATTCGTAACTTCCTGGCAGTAAACCTGCAGAAAATAGTTATTTTCAGGTTTCTCTATGTTTACATTTGCACATTTGTGTTACATTTTTTTAACATTTCTTTCCTTGCGATGAGCTGGCGACTTGTCCAGGGTGTACTCCGCCTTCCGCTCGAATGGGGCTAAGAAGGGCTCCAGCAACACCCCGCTACCCCGAACGGGACAAGCGGTAGAAAATGGATGGATAAATATTTATTGCATATTCCATATTTCTACACCTCAATTTAAAAAAGATAATGTTAAGTGGTTAATGTAATTTGAAAATTGATTGAGTGTTTTTTTCATGGTCGTGTTAAAATTGTGTTTCCTTTCTGTCTGAATAGCTGTGATGATTATAATTAGAGGAAGGTTACATTTTAAATACAAATGTCTAGTGTGTGAATGTGAGTGTGAATGTTGTCTGTCTATCTGTGTTGGCCCTGTGATGAGGTGGCGACTTGTCCAGGGTGTACTCCTCCTTCCGCCCGAATGCAGCTGAGATAGGCTCCAGCACCCCCCGCGACCCCAAAAGGGACAAGCGGTAGAAAATGGATGGATGGATGTTTACATACAGTAATAATAATAATAATAATATATTTTGCTCTTTGTACATATTTTAGATAGGTCATGAAAAATATCAATAGTTATTGTTGTTGAGTTTCCAGCCATACCGACCAGCCCTATGTTCGGGTACCACTGTACTTTTCCTTTTTTTAAACTAATTGAAACCATTCCAACATCCAAAACATTAAGCTAATTTAGACTAACAATTTTCCACATCCCATGAGTAACAGACATATTTTTTTTAATTCCACATTTTCAATTCCAAATTCCCTTTGATTTTCAGAATATTTGCTATTTCCCCATTGCTCTATTGATTGGAACCCTTCCAACATGAAAATCTTGGCCATTCAACACATTTGGATGACTTATTTTTGACATTCCAAAGAAATCCACATTTTCAATACAGCATTGCAGTTAAGCCACAAGTCTTCTGCATTCAGCTGCCATTTGTATAAAAATTGCCTTCACTACTTACTAATGTTATCAGTATTTGCATTTCACTTTTTTCCAGTCACATTAAGCCTCTTTCTTATTTTTTCAACTCTCTGGGTACTCTGGTCTCCTCCCACCTCCAAAGACATGCACCTGGGGATAGGTTGATTGGCAACACTAAACGGTCCCTAGTGTGTGAATGTGAGTATGAATGTTGTCTATCTGTGTTGGCTCTGTGATGAGGTGGCGACTTTTCCAGGATGTACCCCGCCTTCCGACTGAATGCAGCTGAGATAGGCTCCAGCACCCCCATCGACCCCGAAAGGGACAAGTGGTAGAAAATGGATGGATGGATGATGGATCCCAGACAGCCTAATCGGTGCCCCTTTCTTTCCCGCTTACCCTTCCCTCATATATTTAATATTGATGATGTTCTTTGCCTTTGTGTTGCCAGCCTGTCTTCCTCTTGCACAAACAATGCATGACAGTATCCATGCAATTGTCACCTGACAGTGACAAGAGACAGTTGCTCCATTTGACCCCTGTTTTGAGTATGTGTGTTCCAGCGGAATGTGGCGGTCTTAAATTAGTAATGGTGGTGATATGCGTTTGGCATGAGACAGAATGGTGCCCCAGTCAAACTAGGGGCACTGAAGCTGTGGAAAGAGAGCAGCTCTGAACTTATCATCTTGACAAAAAGAAACCCTGTAGTAAACAGTAAATAACAATTTCATACCTGCATTATAAACGACAGGTTCACGGTCTAGTACAAAAAATAACAAAAGGACAAAACTTCCTGAGCCTTTGAATGGCTTTTAAGTCTGAATTGAACTCCTGAAATTAACTAACCTATGTACGGTATTTTAATTTATTGACGCTCAGTGCTCCTGAAGTAATGAAGTAATAATTTTAAGCATTTCCTCGGAGAGTGGACTTCAACAGTATCTCCTTCATGGTGCTCCTACTTCAAACACACCATCAGCAGCTTCCCCATGTTTTAATGCATGAATGTCTGCCTTTTAAAAATTTTTGTAACATTATTTGTCGGCATTATCAACTCAAACTGTTTCATTTTGCGTCAGACGAGCAGACTTCATGCTTGTCATGATGATGTATTTCTTAAATTCAATAAATACCATTTACTTATTTTTCTCAGCACTGTCCTTCACACCCACTTTCTTTTTCCTGTGCATGCAAAAAAAAAAGTGACGTACATCTCTAGCTATAAGCTAAAGCTAACAAGTTCGACCAGGGCCCTCATGTAATAAGCGGCAATCTTTAAAACTTATGTTGACTTAGGGCACGGCAGGCTCGGTGGATAGAGCAGCTGTGCCAGCAACTCTGGGGGTTCCTGGTTTGATCCCCGGCTTCTACCATCCTAGTCATGTCCATTGTGTCCTTGAGCAAGACACTTCACCCTTGCTCCTGATGGATTGTGGTTAGGGCCTTGCATGGCAGCTTTCGCCATCATTTTGTGAATGTGTGAGTCGTACTTGCCAACCCTCCCGGATTTTCCGGGAGACTCCCAAATTTCAACGCCTCTCCCGAAAACCTCCCGGGACAAATTTTCTCCCGAAAATCTCCCGAAATTCAGACGAGAACCTGATTAAATGTTGTGACCCTCTTAAACAGGACAATACTGCCATCTACTGTACATGGAATAGAATGTCTGTCTGTTCTGAAGCTCACAGTAAAGAGACGTAACTTCATCACGTCGCCTGGTTATTGACTCCAACCCAATATATTACACCTTCGACGAACAAAATGAAGAATTACGCTTGCAAGTTCCAGAACGATTGGAAACAAGAATTTCAGTTTATCCAGGAGAGTTCGAAGGGGAAATGGTATGTCGCTTGTACATTTTGTAGAACAGACTTCTCCATTGAACACGGTGAACGTATATACTCAGCCATGAAAGCAGAAAGCGTCCGCAGCGCAGCATTGTTCACAACCCAGTATTATGGCCCATCTTGCAAAATGGAGACCCGATGGTGTATCTTATGCTGGGACAAAGATGGATATGCAGATAGCAGGAAGCAACATCCCGTTCTCATTTGCGGATGTCTACAACAAATCCGTGAAGGATGTTCCCGGATTCGGAGGTCACTCGCCAGTACGCAAATGGCAGAACAAAGGTTATTCAAATAGTGAAAGGTAAGTGTTGTTGTTTTTTAGTAACAAGCAAGCACAGTACAGTTAGTAGAACAACTGTGTTTTTATTACTGTGTATTTGATAGGTGCCGTCTGAAATTCAACTACTTATTTTATTTATATATATAATACAATAAATATATATAGCTAGAATTCACTTAAAGTCAAGTATTTCATACATATATATATATATATATATAAATGAAATACTCGAGTTGGTGAATTATAGGCCACCCCTCCTAACCCCGCCCACTCCAACCACGCCCCCAACCACCCCTCCCCCCTACTCCTGACCACACCCCAACCCCCTACCCCCCCACCTCCCGAAATCGGAGGTCTCAGGGTTGGCAAGTATGGTGTGAGTGAATGGGTGAATGTGGAAATAGTGTCAAAGCGCTTTGAGTAGCTTGAAGGTAGAAAAGCTCTATACAAGTATAACCCATTTTCCATTTACCGGTACATGGAAGTGTGCGCTGCCTCACTGCAACTCCATAGGTGCCATACAAACATTTCTCCAGGCTGTGGATATTTTGGCGTCACACATAGACGGTCGTCCATTCTTTGCCAGCATTTGATTTCAACAATGTAAAAAAGATTGAGGCAAGAACACAACATTGAATTTATCGCCAATGCAGTTAATGCTTTATATTTATATTGACATTTGTGAGGACGTCTATTAATTTATGTTGTCAATCATTTTGCCACCTAATGCTGTCGCAATGTGTTCCTGCATGTGACTTCTTGGCCATACTGGGGGTGGCAGAGATGGGAGAGTGGGGGGTGTATGGACGACTGGAGCCTATCCATATTACATAATTTTCACATGAAACTCTAATCTGGCAAATATCTTCCACAAAATGTATTTATATTGAGGGTAATCACATAGTCATCCACCTTTGATCAAGTTTGCGTATCATTGCAGCGACTGTCTTTTGAAATGGCCCACTTGTATTTTTGGCCACGCACATTTATCGTCTTCTTAACCTTCATTTTTATTTCAGCCTGTGAGCAGTTCTTGAAGACACGGCAATGACAGCTGGCTTTAAATCTCACGCCTCTGTGTTTAGCTGAAGTCAGGAGAAACAAGCACCTCCGACTGAGCCCTGAATGGTCATTAGCGTGCAGCGCCCAGCCACATGGCTACTTTCAATATTTGCAAATTTAAAAGGCGGCCGGCCTGGGTTGTCTCTGTCAAGGCACGCACACGCCTGTAGTCAATTTCAAGTTGATTGCTAAGTAAAAAAGAAACTTGCTCAGATTTATGCGTGCGAACATTTTAATACGTCTGAATTTTTACTTCTGCGCATAATATTCTGGATTTGAACTCACGTCCATTATTAGTGGGACATCCAACCAACTTCACTTACATGAGTTCCCTGATGTGTTGGTCAGACCTTACAGTGTTTACTGTGATACAGTAGGGCAAAAAAGTATTTAGTCAGCCACCTATTGTGCAAGTTCTCCCACTTAAAATGATGACAGAGGTCTGTAATTTTCATCATAGGTACACTTCAACTGTGAGAGACAGAATGTGAAAAAAAATACAGGAATTCACATTGTAGGGATTTTAAAGAATTTATTTGTAAATTATGGTGGAAAACAAGTATTTGGTCAACCATTCAAAGCTCTCACTGATGGGAGGAGGTTTTGGCTCAAAATCTCACGATACAAGGGTCCATTCATTCTTTCCTTAACACGGATCAATCGTCCTGTCCCCTTAGCAGAAAAACAGCCCCATAGCATGATGTTTCCACCCACATGCTTCACAGTAGCTATGGTGTTCTATGCAACTCAGTATTCGTCTTCCTCCAAACACGACGAGTTGAGTTTACACCAAAAAGTTGTATTTTGGTTTCATCTCACCAAATGACATTCTCCCAATCCTCTGCTGTATCATCCATGTATCCATTTTGGTATAAACTCAACTCGTCGTGTTTGGAGGAAGAAGAATACTGAATTGCATCCCAAGAACACCATACCTACTGTGCCAAAGTAGTTGGGAAAGGGCATGTTCACCACTGTGTTACATCACCTTTTCTTTTAACAACACTCAATAAACGTTTGGGAACTGGGGAAACTAATTGTTGAAGCTTTGAAAGTGGAATTCTTTCCCATTCTTGTTTTATGTAGAGCTTCAGTCGTTCAACAGTCCGAGGTCTCCGCTGTCGTATTTTACGCTTCATAACGCGCCACACATTTTCAATGGGAGACAGGTCTGGACTGCAGGCAGGCCAGGAAAGTACACGCACTCTTTTTTTACGAAGCCACTCTGTTGTAACACATGTGAATGTGGCTTGGCATTGTATTGCTGAAATAAGCAGGAGCGTCCATGAAAACGACGGCGCTTGGATGGCAGCATATGTTGTTCCAAAACCTGTATGTACCTTTCAGCATTAAGGATGCCTTCACAGATGTGTAAGTTACCCATGGCTTGGGTACTCATGCACCCCCATACCATCACAGATGTTGGCTTTTGAGCTCTGTGTCGATAACAGTCTGAAAGGTTCGCTTCCCCTTTGGTCCGGATGACACGATGTCGAATATTTCCCCCAAAAATTTGAAATGTGGACTCATCAGACCACAAAACACTTTTCCACTTTGCATCAGTACATCTTAAATGATCCCGGGCCCAGAGAAGCCGGCGGCGTTTCTGGATGTTGTTGATGAATGGCTTTTGCTTTGCATTGTCGAGCTTTAACTTGCACTTACAGATGTAGCGACGAACTGTATTTAGTGACAGTGGTTTTCTGAAGTGTTCCTGAGCCCATGTGGTGATATCCTTTAGAGATTGATGTCGTTTTTTGATACAGTGCTGTCTGAGGGATCGAAGGTCACGGTCATTCAATGTTGGTTTCCGGCCATGCCGCTTACGTGGTGGGATTTCTCCAGATTCTCTGAACCATTTGATTATATTATGGACCGTAGATGTTGAAATCCCTAAATTTCTTGCAATTGCACTTTTAGAAACGTTGTTCTTAAACTGTTTGACTATTTGCTCACGCAGTTGTGGACAAAGGGGTGTACCTCTCCCCATCCTTTCATGTGAAAAACTGAGCTTTTTTTTTTGGGAAGTTGTTTTTATACAGAATCATGGCACCCACCTGTTCCCAATTAGCCTGCACACTTGTGGGATGTTCCAAATAAGTGTTTGATGAGCATTCCTCAACTTTATCAGTATTTATTGCCACCTTACCCAACTTGTTTGTCACGTATTGCTGGCATCAAATTCTAAAGTTAATGATTACTTGCAAAAAAAAAAAATGTTTATCAGTTTGAACATCAAATATGTTGTCTTAGTAGCATATTCAACTGAATATGGGTTGAAAATGATTTGCAAATCATTGTGTTCCACACCGCGACCCCAAAAGAGAATAAGCGATAGAAAATGGATGGATGGATGTGTTCCGTTTATATTTACATCTAACACAATTTCCCAACTTATATGGAAACGGGGTTTGTACATATACACATACATGTACATATACATTCACTGTTCAAACATACATATAGACATACTATACAGAGAAATTCACTGTACAAACATACATATACACATACTGTACATACTCATGCATATCATCACGTTTCATCAAACATAAATTGACGTTGTTACCCTAGGGTAAACTGGGTAACACACGGCACACTGACAAAGCTTAACCTATTTTTATCATAACAATCTACAAGGTTAGTATAGGTGGCTTCTCTTTCTTCCCCTCCATTTTTTTGCTTTTTTTGTATCTATTATACATATATATATATATATATATATATATATATATATATATATATATATATATATATATATATATATATATATATATATATATATATATATATATATATATATATATATATATATATAATATGTATATGTATATATATATATATATATATATATATATATATATATATATATATATATATATATGTATATATATATGTCTTGATTGGATTATCCAGAGAATAGTGCTCGATACCGTGGTAGAGCGCAATATGTAGGTGTGGGAAAAAAATCACAAGACTACTTCATGAGGGGTTCCCTCAATCACCTGATGATTGAGGGAACCCCTCATGAAACAGTTCTGTAGAGATGAAGTAGTCTTGTGATTTTTTTCCCACACCTACATATATATATATATATATATATATATATATATATATATATATATATATATATATATATATATATATATATATATATATATATACAGTTGCATTTGAACATCTGTATTGTTGATAATAGAGGTAAGTTATTGGTATTATTCATTATCAATAGCACTATTTCTATTGGTATTTGTAGTGCTCCATTTGTAGTGTAATAATGCTAATTGTCATTTTTGTATTATTATTCATTTAACTAACTGCTTCATCTCTATTACTTTTACCATCATATTTGTTCATAACGTATTTGCTGATGTTGCTCTATTGTTTTTGTTATTGTTGTTGTGTTTGCTGTTGTTGTCTCTCTGTATTATCCCCCTCTTGTCCCATTATTTCCCCCTCTGTCTTCCTTTTTTTCTTTTTCTATCCACTCCTGCTCTGGCCCGGGTGCACCTAAGACTAATATAAATAAATTTGATAAGGTCAAATACAAATAAAGCAACAAGAGAAGTCCCCCACACTTCTTTTTTTTAAAGTACATTTGTACAGCCGATATGGGCATCTACATCAACTACATGATTTGCCTGAGAAGCTGGACAGGACAAAAAAACAAACAAACAAAAAAAACAACAATAAAACTGCCCTTTTTTTCTTTTTGCTGCAGCTGTTACATAAACTGTAATATTGTACATGGTAATTGGCATTTATTATATATTGTATATATTATAGAAAAATATAGTATGATAAAATAAATACAATATGTAAATATTACATACATGTTATATTTTATATTGCTTCTATGGTAAATTTTTTGTCTACTTTATACCTGCATTAGCCGTTCCATCCTTTGTAACTGAGCTACTTGGTGGAACAATTTCCCTTGTGGATCAATAAAGTTTGTCTATGTGTCTGAGTCTAAGTCTAAGTCTAATTTCATGTCATTTAATTTTTGTATTGACATTGTAGATTTTGTTGACTCATTTTTACAGCGCATCTTGAAAGTTTTAGCCCTTCCAACAATAAATGAACTGTTCCTCTACCGTTAAAACATACTTATACTGTATACTCTTATCTAGTAGCAAACACATGTAAATGTTCACGTTTACATTAACCATCAAAATCAGTGTCTTTGGTAGTAAAGTTTTTAATTTTGGAACTAAGATCATCCCTGTCGAAGTTTATTTTGGCAAGTTTTTATCTTTTTTAATTTACAGTAAAATGTATTGCTCGTTTGAGTCCAGGGTTTAACTATGCACTATTTATAGCAAAATAATACCAAACATCTTTCATTTCATGTTCAATTTTATATAAGACGCATGTTTATTTTGATCATTTCTGGAATACATGATGATTTAATGTGTTTTTTGCAGCTTCATTTTTGCCACTGACTTGAAACTGCTCAAACTGGGAACGCCATGGGAGGAGTAGTGGTGGACGACGGACCTCCTGGGGTGAAGGCACCAGATGGCGGATGGGGCTGGGCGGTGTTGGTCGGCTGCTTTGTCATCACAGGATTCTCCTACGCGTTCCCCAAGGCTGTCAGCGTCTTCTTCAAGGAGCTGATAAAAGAGTTCCATGTTGGCTACAGTGACACGGCCTGGATATCATCCATCCTGCTGGCCATGCTCTACGGCACAGGTATGCTCTCAGAGACCATAGATCGGATCATTGAAATGTAGGAATATTGTACTAAAGCGTGTGTATATTAGGTCCTCTCTGCAGTGTGTTGGTGAACAAGTTTGGCTGTCGACCTGTGATGATGGTTGGAGGGATTTTCGCCTCACTGGGAATGATTCTGGCTTCTTTTGCAACCAGCATTGTACACATCTACCTTTGCGTTGGAGTTATTACAGGTACAGTCACATCATTGAGAAGACCTGCACTTTCCTGTACCATGCACACAATCCCTATTTAACCTCATACTAGGGAGGTCTGTTCTCATAGAAGTTTAGTAATACAGTGATAATAATAATAATAATAATAATAAGTAATCCGGTGTATTGAGTGAAACAAACACAAATAAATTAACTAAATAATAATATATACATTTGTTGAGTACAGTAGGAGGAGTTGGTAGGAAAAGTTAAACACAGGCATGTATCACAATGTCAACATGTCAAAATATCACATCCGTAAAAAATATACGATTCAAACTAAATTTATTGAACGTTCGCCTCAGCCGCAGGTACTCGCTGCTCCTGTTGCCTAAACGGTGCACTGAATTTTGCCTCCGTTCTATCTCCCAGCCACAACGTTGGCAGCTGTCAACTTTTCTGCTAATCATATTTAAATGATTACAACCCAAACCCTGTGAGTATTTATTAGAAGCCAGTGATAAGTTGTATTTTTGACTAGACGGATGTAAACTAAAGGTCACAACACCGGAAGTATATTACCTGAGAATATACCCGAGGGGGTACATTTTCAATGATCATAATGTTGGTAAATTATCTACTAAAAAAAACTAAAATTCTGTGATACATTACATGTGAAGTGTGAAAAAGTCAGCCAAAAGAGGTTGGTAGATGAGAATAAATCTAAAGGTGAAATATAGTGTAGAAAAGCATCCGATTGCAGGAAACATAGTCTTGATTTTCAACATTTTCTTTTGGGGCTATATTGGCAACACTTTGTGCTGATAGAAATGATCCTCTTTTTTTGTTAGTTTTCCTTTTTTTTTCCTCAAAGGGTACTCAAATGCCTGAATACAGTGTATTGATTAAAAATATATAGACTGGAACCTCGATTTACAAACTTATTGGTTGTTCAACAGGGTTTGTAAATTGAAAACTTTGTATATTCAAGCAAATTTCTCCATAAGAAGCAATATACATTTTGAATAATGCTTTCCAGCCTCAGCAGAAGTCCATATTTTAGTGAAGTTTTCTACAATTTGAACACAATATGAAGTGCTATCTAGTAGTGTATATTAAACAAGGGATCAACTTTCTCTTTATTAACAGGCCAAAACAACAACAACAACAAGTTTTTGTCCTCTGTATGCACTGTTCCACTACTTTTTATTCAACACAGCGCTAGTATGCCTGATCAATAATCACTAAACTCCATAAAAAAGTAAGGCATATGATTCCCGCATTCACTAATTGTGGACGGAATCACATAATTGGCCAATTAAAACGGAATCCACTGTTAAACATAGAATATCAGGCGAATTGACATAAATGTAAGTGAATTGTTGTCATTGTAGGAGAAGGAGTATTTATTTGGGAAAATAACCTGTCTGCTATCACTCATTTATCCACTCAACTGCACCGTCCCTAACTATACAATGCATTAAACATCGACTGGACTATGAAGCTAAAACTAAAGAAAATTCCATAGACACACAACACATCTCATCTGCTTCTGTTGTTGTGAACGACATCATTGCCGTAACAACGATGTACAAACAGTGGTTTCAACTTGAGAGACGCTCCCTTTTTTTAAAGCCTCAAGTCGCCTCTTCAATCATCAAGCTGAGAACAACAGCACAGTACACTTTCCCACTTCACAATAACAGCGCGGCGTGCCACATTCTGTCTGACTACGCTAACAAAATAAAGGTTTAAAAAAAACTTCCTTACGTATGCATAATGTACTTAAAGCACATTTTGATACATTTACAAAATTACTATGCTTTAAAAACCAATACAACGTAAAACATTTTTTTATTGTTTTTATATAGCTATTATTATCTAAATCTATTGTTTATTCACTACTAATTTATATCTGTTTTTTTTATATATTTAAAATTGTGTTTTGGTGGTATAATATATACTTTTCTAAAATTATTTTCGAATGAATAAATACAAATCGTGATAACAATATCAATCAAAATAATTATGATTCTGCAATGAGGTGGCGACTTGTCCAGGGTGTACCTGCCTTCTGCCCTTGTGCAGCTGAGATAGGCTCCAGCACCCCCGCGACCCCGTAAGGGGCAAGCGGTAGGTAATGGATGGATGGATGGATAATTGCGATTGTTGTTTTTGCCGTAATCTTCCATCCTTAGTGTGGACTATACTTGTAAAAGCCAATTAAGATAATGACACAGTCAATAATATACACTAACACCTCCCTAAAAGTGCAAAATGTAGGATTTTGTGGCATTCATTTCATCACAGCGTCTCATTTTTGTGAGTGGGCAATACTATAACACCAGAAACAAGAACAAAAACAATAGTTTCTCCACTCCGTACCTTTTGCCGTGGGGTCAATTGGTCCCTCATTCCAATCCAGATGAAATGACAACCTTTTATTTAATGTTTTTCCCCTATGTTTAGGTAATATTCTGTGTCTCTGATGTATCAAATGAGAGAGTGACATGGTTTTAAATGTTTTACTTCTGATCAGGTTTGGGCCTCTCATTGAACTTCCAGCCATCCCTAATAATGCTCAATCGCTACTTCAGCGTGAAGCGACCTTTGGCCAACGGCCTGGCAGCGGCAGGCAGCCCTGTGGCTCTGTGTTCTCTCTCCCCACTGGGACAAGTTCTTCAGTACCATTATGGCTGGAGGGGTGGCTTTCTCATCCTGGGAGGAATACTTCTCAACTGCTGTGCCTGCGGTGCCCTCATGAGGCCCCTTTTGCCAGCAAAACAACACGGCATGCTGGAGGATGGCAATATCGCAGCCATAGACAAGGAAAAGAAGTCCCAACCCAAGAAGAAACTGCTAGACTTCAGTGTGTTCAAAGACAGAGGATTTGTCATTTATACTATTGCCGCCTCCATTATGGTGCTGGGCTTGTTTGTGCCGCCTGTGTTCGTGGTAAACTATGCTAAAGGACTCGGCTATGAGGATACGGCTTCTGCTCTGCTGCTCACCATCTTGGGATTCGTAGACATGTTCGCCCGCCCCCTGTCGGGAATCGTCGCAGGCCTGAAGTGGGTACGGCCAAGGTGTGTCTACCTGTTCAGCTTTGCTATGCTCTTCAACGGATGCACCGATCTCATTTGCTCACAGGTAAAGATAGAAAACTTTGACCTGGATTGCACATATTGTTGTCATATTTGAACACCTGTACCACCTGTGTTCCATCAGGCAAACACGTATACAGGTCTGGTGGTCTTCTGCATCTTTTTTGGCATATCGTACGGCATGGTGGGAGCACTACAATTCGAGGTCCTGATGGCAATCGTGGGGACAGAAAGGTTTTCTAGTGCTATTGGTCTTGTGCTGCTGATGGAAGCGATGGCTGTGCTCGTGGGACCTCCTGGAGCAGGTAAGAGTATGCCTAGAGTAACCTAGAGTTTATCAGGTTTATTATTATTTATTGGTTACAGTATTTTACCGAACTACTTCAATCCCAAGCTTTGAACCCTACAACTGAGCTATGAATATTTCTCCGCTAACGGCTGAATTATGGCATGGTTTAAGAGAAATAAAACAATGCAGTAAAATGATCCACTTGAAGAAACTGTTCAAAACTCAAAGTGTTTACAAAGTACAAGCAAGAAGAATCCTGATAAACACCTTGAACCTTACTAAAAAGGAGAACATCTTATTCATCTCATAAATAATGAATAAAGACATCATTGACGGGCTTCACGGTGGCAGAGGGGTTAGTACGTCTGCCTTACAATACAAAGGTCCTGCAGTCCTGGGTTCAATCCCAGGCTCGGGATCTTTCTGTGTGGAGTTTGCATGTTCTCTCCGTGAATGCGTGGGTTCCCTCCGAGTACTCCGGCTTCCTCCCACTTCCAAAGACATGCACCTGGGGATAGCTTGATTGGCAACACTAAATGGTCCCTAGTGTGTGAATGTGAGTGTGAATGTTGTCTGTCTATCTGTGTTGGCCCTGTGATGAGGTGGCGACTTGTCCAGGGTGTACCCCGCCTTCCGCCCGATTGTAGCTGAAATAGGCGCCAGCGCCCCCCGCAACCCCAAAAGGGAATAAGCGGTAGAAAATGGATGGGATGACATCATTGACTTTTCTGTTTTGTTTGATCAGCCGTGTTAACATGCACCATTTGGAAACAATTAGGGTATGTAAATAAACATACACAATCTTTCTATGTAAATATCTCCTTTTCACAACTTATGTTTGCGGCTTATAGGCCGGTGTCGCTAATATACACAAAAAAAATAAAATAGGGCTGTCAAATTTTAACGCGCTAACGCATGTGATTAATAAAAATAAATTACCGCGTTATCAAATATGAATGAAGATTAATCACATCCGGGTTTAGGCTTAACCCGAAAGATGCACACATTTATTACACAGTTTGTGATTGCGAGGAGGGGCGGCCCATTTCGCTTCAAAACAGAACTTTGGATAAAACTAAGGTAACTTTGTTGGTATTGCAGCGACAAACGTTCTTATCATCGCTACACATTGATTGATTGGAACTTTTATTAGTAGATTGCACAGTACAGTAAATATTCCGTATATCCATTCATCCATTTTCTACCGCTTATTCCCTTTGGGGTCGCATGGGGCGCTGGTGCTTATCTCAGCTACAATCGGGCGGAAGGCGGCGTACACCCTGGACAAGTCGCCCCTCATCACAGGGCCAACACAGATAGACAGACAACATTCACACTCACATTCACACACTAGGGACCATTTAGTGTTGCCAATCAACCTATCCCCAGGTGCATGTCTTAGTGCAGTGGTCCCCAGTGGCCCGGTACCGATTGGTACCGGGCCGCAGAAGTATTTTTTATAAAAAAAATAAAAATTAAAAAAAATTTAAAAATTTGTTTTTTTTTGTTTTTTATTAAATCAACATAAAAAACACAATATACACTTACAAATAGTGCACCAACCACAAAAAACTCCCTTTTTCATGACAAAAACGTCCCTTTTTCATGACAAAGAAGAAAAAAAAAGAAAAAGAAAAAAAAAGGACACCCCCCCGGGGCCGCGGGACAAATTATTAAGCGTTGATCGGTCCGCGGATACAAAAAGGTTGGGGACCACTGTCTTAGTGTTTCCAATCAACCTATCCCCAGGTGCATGTCTTTGGAGGTGGGAGGAAGCCGTAGAACCCGAGGGAACCCACGCAGTCACGGGGAGAACATGCAAACTCCACACAGAAAGATCCCGAGCCTGGGTTTGAACTCAGGACCTTCGTATTGTGAGTCAGACGCACTAACCACTCTTCCACCGTGAAGCCCATGTTCCGTCTAATTGACCACTAAATGGTAACACCTGATTAAGTTTTTCCACTTCTTTAAGTCGGGGTCCACGTTAATCAATTCATGGTTATCAAGTATCAAGTATATAATATGATCTTAAAGTGAAAAACACTTACTTTGGGATGGCGCAGCAGATTCGTCATACAATTACTTTAAGACACAATTACCGCAAGTATGAACCAACAAAAGCATCAACTTGCAACTACAGACTGAATGCAAATTTATTTTGATTTGTGGAGTACATTGGACATCTGTTAGCAATCACAATAATCATATAACAAAATTAGAGATCAGCATTGTCATCTGAAAAGGGTAAACAAGCTTGTTAGTTTCAACAACTGTTTAAACTAAAGAAGAGTAAATGTTTATGACAATGTTTACTACATTATCACTGTACATTGTTTGCAAGATTATTAAAAACTGCAAAGAATTTCAAAATGTGCACTTAAATTTTACGATACTGTCATCAAATTTTGACAAAATTAATGACTTGCGGATTAGTAAAACATTTAAAACAAGCAACTTGAGGGTTCAATTCCAGATTCTGCTGTCCTAATCAGGTCCGCTGGGTCTTTGGGCAAGACACTTCACCCACTACAAATGTAGCTTAACGCCATAAATGTGTGAATTTGGAGTGAATGAGTGATGGGTTCTCAATTGTCTGTGAAGCGCTTTGAGAGTTTAGAAATGCGTTATATAAATGTAATCCATTATTATTATTAGATATATAAAACAAATGGGATGTTTAGCAAATTTATGTGAAGTAACGTCGGTTTACTTCCCATTGTTAACACGTCTGTCTGTCAAGCAGTGCTTATACAATTGAATAGTTTAGTTGCTCACACAGCAATATGTTTACATACTTTGAGATTGGGTTATGTTGGTTGTAATGGGGAAAGACTTTAATGGAGCTTGCATTCATGTTAGCATTCAAGCTACCTAGCGATTAGCGGCCTTGCTGCTTATCCAGAAAAAGAGTAATACCACCATGAGTTTATCAAAGTGCAGTCATCAGTCACGGTCATGTTAATTTAAATTTGAAACAGTAATACTAAACTTTGTGTATTTTACCTAGTGGCGGGCCGTGCGTTTCCCACCTAAGCCTTCAGTGATCTTTGACTTCAATGATTACCTCTTTCAATACCATCATTGATGTCACGACATGCAGCATCGTGTGGACATTGGGGGCGATACCTCTGGATTGGCAGACCAGGGTGGTGGTTCCTCTCTTTAAGACGGGGAACTGGAGGGTGTGTTCCAACTATCGTTGGATCACACTCCTCAGCCTTCCCGGTAAGGTCTATTCAGGTGTACTGGAGAGGAGGCTGCGCCGGATAGTCGAACCTCGGATTCAGGAGGAACAGTATGGTTTTCGTCCTGGTTGTGGAACTGTGGACCAGCTCTATACTCTCGGCAGGGTCCTTGAGGGTGCATGGAAGCTTGCCCAACCAGTCTACATGTGCTTTGTGGACTTGGAGAAGGCATTCGACCGTGTCCTTCGGTAAGTCCTTTGGAGAGTGCTCTGAGAGTATCGGGTATCGGACTGGCTGATTGTGGCGGTTCGCTCCCTGTACGATCAGTGTCAGAGCTTGGTCCGCATTGCAGTGAGGGTTGGACTCTGCCAAGGCTGTCGTTTGTCACCGATTCTGTTTATAACTTTTATGGATGGAATTTCTAGGCACAGTCAGAGCGTTGAGGGGTTTCGACTGGATTCTGACTGGATACAAACTAAAACAAAAAATGACAGCACTGGAACGAGCATAATATGACATGAAATAATATGAATCATTTTAGATATTTAGGGAAAGTAAATAAAAACATGTGTTTATCTTTAATTATGATCATGATTTCTGGTTACGTTAGGCCAGCAGAGAAGGCCTTGCTGGCCCAGAAGGCACACCACAGGTTTTACCAAGGTTTAACATTATACTGGTAGGCCTGATCGTTACGTCTCCAGTCTTGAGTCATGTCTGATTAATTCCAACAATTTCTGAAAGAGGTTCCGCGCTTTCAAGGTACATACTTGTCATTACACTAATCTGCTGCTCAAAAAAACAAGAGTGAGGGTTTGTTAACAGAGGGTGTTCGAACGACCATGAGGGTCTTTCTTCCTGTTGGTTTTCGTGTTCCGACATTTTTTTTTGTCGTGATTCTGTTCGATTGCAAGCTTGTCGAGGAGGTTGATACACAGCTGATACAGGGTAGGAGGAAATCATCGTAACCTTTGTAAGTCACCATATTGATCGTAGAAAATAGCTTTTAGCTGGCCAACAAGTTATTTACCCCTGACTTGTTACCAGTAACGGGCAAGCTACTTGGAAAATGTAGCTAAGCTAAAGGGGAAGCTGTCCCCGGAGAATTGTAGAAAGCTACACAGCAAAAGTAGCTTTGCCCATCAAAACTACTTTTCACGGAATTTATATCTTATGGGCGCACATATATACTAACAATGTTAATGTCTACAGTATTGATGTTCTCCTTCATCCAGGTCATTGTCATCTCAGAGCATTCAATCGATGGCAACTGGACTGTTTGCTTTGTCTTAAAATACGTTTTGCCTCTCATCCAAGTAGGCTTCATCAATTCATGCTCATAGACTTAGATTGATCCAGTTGCAATTGATTCAATGCCCCGAGATCAATGTTAATGTAACTGAGAGTGTACAAACTACTATTAACTATCTGTCATTTAGCTGGGACACCCTGCAACTACCTTTATGGAGTCTCCACGCCCCTCCTAATGTATTTATTAGTTTGCCTTTTTTTGGCCCACCGATATGTTATTGATTTTCTCTACTTGTAAAAAAAAAAAAAAGCATCTATCTATATCATGACCAAAAAAACAATGACTTGTGTGTTTTTTGGGAACAGTTGGTAATGGTTATGTGGAGTAAAATTTTTCATGAACTCACCTAAATGTGTGTTCCACATCTTAGATAAAGAAAACAGTTACGTTTTATGTTATGGTTTGCTTTAATTAATTGAAACCTAAGATTTCTGCATTGTTTTCTGTAAACGCATACATTTGTCTAAATATTGCCAAGGACAAGCATTATTGTGAGCTTCCTGCATGTCATCACTAAATTAGAAATCTAACATGTGGGAGAAAATTCCTCTGCTATTTTGAAGTATGTATATATTTTTTGAGTCATCCCTCTGTCCATGACTCCCTTGTCATCATGTGACATGAGTGCATACTTGCCAACCCTCCCGGATTTTCCGTGAGACTCTCGAAATTCAGCGCCTCTCCCAAAAAACTCCTGGGAAAAATGTTCTCCCTCAGAAGGCGGGTATACACCCTGGACAAGTCACTACCTCATCGCAGGGCCAACACAGATAGACAGACAACATTCACACTCACATTCACACACTAGGGCCCATTTAGTATTGCCAATCAACCTATCCCCAGGTGCATGTCTTTCGAGGCGGCAGGAAGCCGTAGTACCCGGACGCAACACACGCAGTCCACACAGGACCTTTGGGCTGCCCCATTACCATCACCATCATGAATAATACTGTATTGGTGTAAGGTTACATGTTTGCTGTTAAGCATGAAGATACATAACAAAGCTGATGTTATTTCTTTTGTCTGTCAGGTCGCCTCTTGGATTTTACACACCAGTACAAGTACGTATTCCTGCTGGCGGGCTGCGAAGTCACGCTGTCAGCCATTGTGATTGCCGTGGGAAACTTCCTATGCATCAAAACTGGACAGGAAGATCCTGCTCCACTGGAAATGGCGGCGACTGCTGCGAAGGAGGAGGGCCTCAGCAAGGAGACAATTGAAGGCGAACAGGGGGAAGAGGGAGTCGGCCAGTTGCCTTTGCAAGGGGACGTGAAGGAGTAAGGTGGTTGGGGTGGGGGAAGATGGAGAAAGAATGTCAGGTAATAAGTATTGGGGCGTGAAGACATGATGAGGACGACAAGAGACATAAGGTTAATGAAGCGTACATGTATTAAATACTTTCATATTGCTTAGGAGGAAAGTAGGAATTGTTGTTGACTTAAACCACTGCAGTCACTTTAGTTTGAATGCTTTTTACTGCTGCCGACATCACTTCAGGAACATCATTATTTTCTTCCGATCTATTCCAATTAATCGTTTTACTTAAAAAAAAAATCAATTTAACATTTCACAGCCCAGAACCTCAAACTAACCAGTCTTGTGTAAAGTAATCAACCAACCAAAAAGTGATATGAAAATACCTTCCGGGTAAATTTTGTTGTCACAAAATGACTCCCGTAAAAATCTGAAAGTACTGTAGCTGCTATTAGGGATGTGAATCTTATGACAACTCATGCTTCGATTCGATTCCTGCGGCGATTATTCTATTCAGAATTGATTCCGGTTTCTCTGAATATATTATTTGGTATAAAAATTATCATATTTCCATAACAGGTTGTAGGTTTCTGCTGGGAACGTCTAGCAGAGTCTCCCTTCAGAGAGAGTTTCAATTCCCGCCTCCACGCTAGACATTCAGTCCGAGTGGACCGTGTTCCGTGCCTCTATTGTCGGAGTGGCCAATGGGAGCTGTGGCCGCAAGGTGGTCGGTGTCTGTTGTGGCGGTAATCCCAGAACTGGTGAGGGATGCAGTCAAGCTGAGGGAGTCCTGTCGAATCCTTGTGGCTTATGGGACCCCGGAGGCAGCGGACAAGTACCAACGACAGAATAAGCGGCGCACGGATTTGGGGGTTCGCAGAGGCAAAAACCTGGACATGGGAGGAGTTAAATGAAGCCATGGAAAATTACTTCTGGATGTTTTTAAGGGATTGTGGACCACCATCTGCCGCCTCCGGAGGGGTGAGCATTGCAGTGTCAACACCGTGTTGTATGGTGTGCTGTTGACCTCCTTGCTGAATGTTGTGGATCGGTGGAGGGAATACTTTGAAGACCTCTCCAATCCCACCTACACGTTTTCCTATGAGGAAGCAGTGCCTGGCGAATCTATGATGGGATCTCCTATTTCTGGGGTTGAGGATGCCGAGGTAGTTAAAGGCTCATCGGTTGCAGGGCCCCCGGGTTGGAAGAGAACCACCCAGAGTTTCTTAAGGGTCTGGATGCTGTGGGGCTTTCATGGTTGACAAGACTCTGCAACATTACGTGAACATCAGGGGCGGTGCCTCCGGATTGGCAAACCAGGGTGGTGGTTCCTCTTTTTAAGAAGGGGAACCGAAGTGTGGGTTCTAACTATCGTGGAATTACACTTTTCAGCTTTCCCGGAAAGGTCTATTCAGGTGTACAAAGGGGAGGCTACACCGGAGAGTTGTGTTTTGTGGACTTGGAGAAGGCATTCGATCCTGTCCCTCGGGAAGTCCTGTCGGGAGCGCTCACAGAGTATGAGGTATTGAACCGCCTAATTGTGCCGGTCCGCTCCATGTATCATCAGTGTTGGAGCTTGGTCTGCACTGCTGGCAGTAAGCCAGACCCTTTTCCTGTGAGGGTTGGACTCCGCCAGGGTTGGACTCCGCCAGGGTTGCCCTTTTTTCACTGATTCCATTTACAAATTTTGTGGACAGATTTTATAGGCGCAGTCAGGGCAAAGAGGAGATCCAGTTTGGTGGATGTAGGATCAGGTCTCTGCTTTTTGCTGATGATGTGGTCTTAGTGGCTTCATCTGGCCAGGATCTTCAGCTCTCACTGGATCCGTTCGCAGGTTAGTGTAAAGCGCCTGGGATGAGAACCAGCACTTCGAAGTCCGAGTTGATAATTCCTGCCCGGAAAAGGGTGGAGTGTAATCTCCGGATTGGGGAGAAGATCCTTCCCCAAGTGGAGGAGTTCAAGTAGCTTGGAGTCTTGTTCACGAGTGAGGGAAGAGTTGATCGTGAGATCAACAGGCGGATCGGTGCGGCGTGTTCAGTAATGTGGACAATGCATTGATTCGTTGTGGTGAAGAAGGAGCTGAGCCGGAAGGCAAAGCTCTGAATTTACCGGTCGATCTACATCCCCAACCTCACCTATGGTCATAAGCTTTGGGTTATGACCAAAAAGATTAGATCACGGGTATAAGAGGTCAAAATGAGTTTCTTCCGTTGAGTGGCGGGGCTCTACCTTAGAAATAGGGTGAGAAGCTCTGTCATCCTTGAGGAGCTCAACGTAAAGCTGCTGCTCCTCCACATGGAGAGGAGCCAGATGAGGTGGTTTGGGTATTTGGTCAGAATGCCCTCAGGACGTCTCGCTGGGAGGTGTTTAGGGCGGGTCTGACCGGTAACAGACCACGGGGAAGACCCAAGACACGTTGGAGAGACTATGTCTCCCAGCCGGCCTGGGAACACCTCGGAATCCCCCGGGAGAAGCTGGATGAAGTAGCTGAGGAGAGGGAAGTCTGTAACCTGACTCTTGCCAGATCCTTGTAGTTCGCTGAGCTCCACACAAGGATCTGGGCTCAAGGTCATTGCTAACTCCTTCAAGTTCGCAAAAAATAATGAACCAATCAGGATCGCCAGACGGGATTTCATAGATGTGAGGTAGCGCTGAAGCGACTGTTTGATTCAAACAACAATGGCGGCACGCAACGAGGAGTCGTGTGCTGACATTGATTCTGCTATTGCAATTGTTTTGTCGAATAATAATTATTTAAAAGATAAACAGAGAACTTTCTGCTCTGTTGTCATCCAATGTGTCGGCTGTTCTGTTTTGGATTTCCCAGCGTCGCTCTCATCAGCATCATGGGTTGATTTGGATATGAGTGGTAGAAGTAGCACGTCATTCAAGATAACAGACAAATGGTTTATCCAATCACATACAATGATTTTTTTTTACAAGGCCCCGCCTTCTGAAATACATCTCCTATTGAGAAGTCCCAGATCCTTGTGTGGAACTCAGCAAACTACAAGAATGTGGCGAGAGTCAGGTTAGGAAGTCTGGGCTACTCTGCTTAGGCTGCTGCCTCCTTCATGACCGAACCTCAGATAAGCATAAGAAGGAAGATGGATGGATGGATGGATGGATGGATGGATGGATAGGTGTAGGGTACAAAATATCTTCTTGCCTGCTGACGTGAAATATACGAGCACTGAAAAAGCTGGCCTAAAAAATATATTTAAAAAAATATATATTAGCAATTTTTGAAAATTAGGAATCGATTTTGAATCTCAATAAATGAGAATTGCAATTTTGATGTCAATCTAATTTTTTTAAGCACAATTTTTTTTTAAAACAAAAGTTTATTTATGTCTATGCCAAAATTAAATGCAAAATATACCTGTCACATAAAAAGTACTTCCATTTAGCGGTCCTAACTTGGAGTTAACATCTATGTGTAACAGCTATATGACTATTGCTCAGTCAGCAAAACCATTTAGTTCAGGGGTCTCAAACTGGAGGCCTGCAGGGCCATATTTTGTGGCCCTTGACTTAACTTTGTTGTTCAGCGTCGTTCCAGCTCGTGCACTCAATAGTTATATATATATATATATATTGTGGCAATATTGTATCCCACTAAACACTACAAAGACCAGCGTGCAGGTTTTACCAGGTTTTTATTGCTCATATGTTTTTATACAAAGTTTTCTCTCTCAGAACGTGACTTTTCAGTCACGTTCATATCCTCTCTCCTCATTTGCTCCCGGCCGCTTACTGTTAAAGACAACAGATGATTAGATTAACACGTGCCACCTGTGAAATCTAATCACCTGCCAGCTGTGTCTCGCCGTCAGAACGTGCCCCGCCCCTGCCCGATGGTGCTCGTCCTCAGCACCCTGAACAGCGGTGGTGACTTTTGCTCCTACAGACAGCGCTGCCTACAGCTCACACTACACAAGTATTGGGCATCACAAAGAGCAACCTGCACTAAGCAAGCTAAAATGTCTATGTCAAAATATATCATTTGTACCTTAGAAGTAGAAGTCCTTAACAAATGTAGTCAAGTGGTTAAAAAGTGATTCTAAAGTGAATACTCGATGCAGCCCAACCTCACTCAGACTTACTTCAGCGGCCTCGCAGGTCAAATTGAGTTTGAGACCCCTGATTGAGCCAAATAAAAAAGTTGTTGTTGTTGTCTGAGTAACTGCGCGTAAACCTGTTAATGCTGCA
This sequence comes from Nerophis ophidion, assembly GCF_033978795.1. Lineage (NCBI taxonomy): Eukaryota > Metazoa > Chordata > Actinopteri > Syngnathiformes > Syngnathidae > Nerophis > Nerophis ophidion. Next base: position 44,864,914 of record NC_084618.1, read on the forward strand.
AACCAGGTCATAACTTTCTGTTCCTCACGGACAACCAATCATGCACCTTCTTCTTTTTTGGATTGATTGCCGTGCAACATCAGTGTTCCTTGCTGCCATTGGCTGCCAAAAAATACATGAAAAATATCGACGAAGCTCATCAGTAATATTTCAAAGTAAAATATAAATGTTATTTTGAGTATACAGTATTGTCAAGTAAAAGTCGAGCCCAACAGAAGAAGTAAAGGAGAAAAAAATTAATGGGAAACCACATACGTGTTATTTATTATGCATTCCAACTCAATTAAACGCCAAATGAAAGTCAGCTAACAACGGAAGTAATGGGTTTTTCGCGCCTATAAAGTGCTCTAAAAAACCTCCAAAAACCTCCATCAATGTTCTATATGCACATTGTAAGTATATATGTAATGTAGTATCTGTCACATTCACAATAACATGTCATCTTCACGTATTTTGCTCATTTTTAGCATACAGAGGTGCATTAGTTTCCTTCAACAATAACTAATATAACTAATCATGACAGACTTCACACGAGACGAGGCTATGCCCCCTACTCTTCAGGGTGCAGCCTCCGGTCTTCAGGCCAGGGTCTTCTAAAGATCCCAAAAACTTGTTTTAAAACTGGTGGAGACCTGGCAATCCAGGCTATAGCTCCCAAACTCTGCAACAATTTGCACCAGTCTCTTTGTGATCTTGACTGTGTTGAAACTTTTAAGAAACATTTAAAAAAACTTCTCTTTTTAGTAAAGCTTTTAGTTAATGCACCTTTTAACTATCTTTTTTAATCCACTTTGTATCATTTTCATGATGTTGCCCCTGTTGTTTTAATTGAATTGTTGTTTTACTTCACCTATGTTTTGTGCAACGCTTTGTGATTTTATCTGTGAGAAGCGCTTTATAAATAAAATGTACTTACTTGCTTTCAACAATGATTTCTACGGAACAGATAGATGGACGGAACTTTATTTTCATTGCTCTTAAAAAGTACAATGAAATTAAATTTCTAGTACAAACTGGGGTCGTTTCAAAGAAAAAGGAAAAAAAAAAGGTGGGCGTAAACAAATGTCTTTTTGTGTCATTCTCACCATCTACAGGTCCAACTTTAACATCAATGTTGACAGATCTCTCGATTTATGGCCACAACCTTCAATTATACATCCATCCATCCATTTTCTACCGCTTATTCCCTTTTTTTGGGTCACGGGGGGCGCTGGCGCCTATCTCAGCTACAATCGGGCGGAAGGCGGGGTACACCCTGGACAAGTCGCCACCTCATCGCAGGGCCAACACAGATAGACAGACAACATTCACACTCACATTCACACACTAGGGCCAATTTAGTGTTGCCAATCAACCTATCCCCAGGTGCATGTCTTTGGAAGTGGGAGGAAGCCGGAGTACCCGGAGGGAACCCACGCATTCACGGGGAGAACATTCAAACTCCACACAGAAAGATCCCGAGCCTGGATTTGAACCCAGGACTGCAGGACCTTCGTATTGTGAGGCAGACGCATTAACCCTTCTGCCACCGTGAAGCCCTTCAATTATACAAGTGATTTATAATCTAGAATTAATTTTCGCCAACTCCAGTGTGTCAATTGCAGCTTCCGCCGCAAAAAAGTATAGTTCCTCAGCGTTTGTGCTTATAACAATATCACTAATACTTTTAATTAACTATTATTCAGGTTAGAGCAGTGGTTCTCAAATCTACCGTCCAAAGGCAAAACCCAATAACTCAATTTTGGTCAAAACTGAGCTGATAATAATTTTGGAGTTCCTAGGTGATATGCTTTACATTAGTGTATGCGATATTGTAATTTGTTCCATAAGTAAGCTGTTACGCGCATGGCAGGACCTAGCAACTACCACATAACCGCGTAGATACAACAGAAAAACCTAGTATCTCAAGGGACCAATCGGAGCTTCTTTGTCAGTCGCCTTATTGTCTTTAAAGAGACATTTGCACGAATGGGGGCCGACGGTCAACCTGATTATGTGATATTATGGCACGAGGGGATATTTGTAAGATTGGCCCAGGACGTTGCAAGCACCTTCATTAAATGTATTGTTCTTGATTCTTCCCCTTGCATACACTTTTGGCCGGATAACTGTGGAGGTCCAAATAAAAACTGGACGCTGTACACGGCTCTTGCCCAATGTGCAAACGCAGAATGGGGCCCACCCGAGATTGTGATAAAATATCTGGAGAAAGGGCACACGTTCATGAGGGCAGATTCAATCCATGGCTCAATCGGCAAGAAATTGAAAGCTTGAGAAAACATCTACACGTTTGATGACTTTGTAGATCTTTGTAAGACAGCATCAAGATAGATTGGTTTTCCTTTGTTTTCTCAAAATCAGCTAGAAGTGAGTTACTAGGTTTTGCCTTTGGACGGGAGATATGGGGGTACGCGTACCCCTGGGGGGTACTTGAAGGTATGCCAAGGGGTACGTGAGATTTTTTTTTTAAAATAGCAACAATTCAAAAATCCTTTATACATATATTTATTGAATAATACTTCAACAAAATATGAATGTAAGTTCATAAACTGTGAAAAGAAATGCAACAATGCAATATTCAGTGTTGACAGATAGATTTTTTGTGGACATGTTCCATAAATATTGATGTTAAAGATTGAAGAAATGTTTAGAATTAAGTTCATGAATCCAGATTGATCTCTATTACAATCCCCAAAGAGGGCACTTTAAGTTGATGATTACTTCTAAGTGTAGAAATTTTTATTTATAATTGAATCACTTGTTTATTTTTCAACAAGTATTTAGTTATTTTTTCCCCTAAATAGTCCAAGAAAGACCACTACAAATGAGCAATATTTTGCACTGTTATACAATTTAATAAATCAGAAACTGATGACATATTGTTGTATTTTACTTCTTTATCTCTTTTTTTCAACCAAAAATGCTTTGCTCTGATTAGGGGGTACTTGAATTAAAAAATGTTCACAGGGGGTACATCACTGAAAAAAGGTTGGGAACCACTGCGTTAGAGGACATAAATGGGGCCCTCCAATGAGGTGGCAACTTGTCCAGGGTGCACCCCGCCTACCGCCCGAATGCAGCTGAGATAGGCTCCAGCGACCCCCCGCCACCCCAAATGGGACAAGCAGTAGAAAATGGATGGATGGATATCAATGGATTGTTGTTGGCGATTTTTGGATGTTTTTTAGAGGGCTTTATGAGCACATTAGTTGCAAAAATTCCCCAAAAAAGGTGCAGTCCCTCTTGAAGTAGTGTAAGAACATACTTATACTATGTTATTTAATCGCCAATATTTTCCATCAATAAACGTCCGCTTGAACACAATAATAATTCACATATTTGCTCAGCTGCAATTAGATTTTCTAGCACTGCATTTGCCTTGATGTGAGTTCAAACTGTGCAGTCAACCTGGTTTGTGTTTTTTTCTGTGCAACAAAGATGCTGTGATGTGTGTGCACTACTGTATGTCAACTTATCCATCACATGACTTAGTGTGAGTCCATCTTGGGCAGCACACCTTCTTCTGTTTGCAAACATTTGTGTGACTCTTTATTGCACTGTAATCTAATAAAAGTATATATATATATATATATATATATATATATATATATATATATATATTTGCGTTTTGAGCGTAGAGTAAGCTTTTGTCCACATGGAAAGTGATGCGTGAGGCATTTGTCTTGTTTATGGTAGGTTTATTGTAGTAGAAATTTCCCAATTAAAGTTCCTGGTTTGAATAAAAGTATTCCACTGAAGGAAATGTGTATAATCTCCGACCAACCAGCAAACATTCTGACCCTCTAACAGGCAAGGTGGCGATGAAACAAAGTACAGTCATACCTCAATTTAGGAGCATATTAGGTCGTCCATTGCAATGTATTGAAATCAGGTGATTGCCCCCCCCCCCAAAAAAACATAATTGTAACATGCCTTTTAAAAAGAAAAATACACTTTTAGTGAACCAATATTGTATAAAACAATAGAATAGAATGTACTGCAAAAAAAAGGCAGTAGTTTTATAACATAACGATATACAGCATTTACTTTTGGGGAGTGGACTTCTACTGTATCTCTTTCCAGCTGCTTCTTTGTCAAACACACCATCAGCAGCTTCTCCATATTTTCATGGATACATGTGCGCCGGTTAAAAATGATTCTAACATCTTTTGGTGGCGTTATCGACTTATTCTGCTTCAGTATGGTGCAGATGAGCAGTGCTACTCTCCAACTGCTTCACCATGTCATGATGTCTTTCTTTAATTCAATGACGATCATCAGCACGGCTGTTTCAGGCTAAAGTGGGGCCCTCAGCAGAATTTTCTTTGGAGGCCCCCCTTTACCCATTCAAACATTTTTTGTAAAACTACATTGTTCAATTTTTTTGTGTGCAAAACAATTTTAACATCAATAATACCTTACAAAATTAACTCTGACCAAAATACATATCAATTTACAACTTTCATGTTTTTATCAGACAAAATAAATCCACCATAACAATTCTGAATTGCTCATTTCCTTGAAAGGAAGTAGCCCTTTTTTCCTCCACTATACAGCATACAGTGCATCCAGAAAGTATTTACAGCACTTAACTTTTTCCACATTTTGTTATGTTCCAGCCTTCAAATGGAAAACATTACTTTTTTCCCTCAAAATTATACACACAATACCCCTTTTTTTTTTACTTATTTGGCAAATGTATATAGACATGCATATGTATATACAAACCCCGTTTCCATATGAGTTGGGAAATTGTGTTTGATGTAAATATAAACGGAATACAATGATTTGCAAATCATTTTCAACCCATATTCAGTTGAATATGCTACAAAGACAACATATTTGATGTTCAAACTGATAAACATTTTTTTTTTTTTTTGCATATAATCACTAATTTTAGAATTTGATGCCAGCAACACGTGACAAAGAAGTTGGGAAAGGTGGCAATAAATACTGATCAAGTTGAGGAATGCTGATCAAAAACTTATTTGGAACATCCCACAGGTGTGCAGGCTAATTGGGAACTGGTGGGTGCCGTGATTGGGTATAAAAACAGCCTCCTAAAGAATGCTCAGTCTTTCACAAGAAAGGGGTCTCCGTTGCCACACGTTTTCAATGGGAGACAGGTCTGGACTACAGGCAGGCCAGTCTAGTACCCCAATCTTTTACTATGAAGCCATGCTGTTTTAACACGTGGCTTGGCATTGTCTTGTTGAAATAACCAAGGTCGTCCATGATAACGTTGCTTGGACGACAACATATGTTGCTCCAAAACCTGTATGACCTTTCAGCATTAATGGTGCCTTCACAGATATGTAAGTTACCCATGCCTTGGGCACTAATACAACCCCATACCATCACAGATGCTGGCTTTTCAACTTTGCGCCTATAACAATCCGGATGGTTCTTTTCCTCTTTGTTCAGGAGGAGACAGTTTCCAAAAACAATTTGAAATGTGGACTCGTCAGACCACAGAACACTTTTCCACTTTGCATGAGTCCATCTTAGATGATCTCGGGCCCAGAGAAGCCGGCGGCGTTTCTGGATGTTGTTGATAAATGGCTTTCGCTTTGTATAGTAGAGCTTTAACTTGCACTTACAGATGTAGCAACAAACTGTATTTAGTGACAGTGGTTTTCTGAAGTGTCCTGAGCCCATTTGTTGATATCCTTTAGAGATTGATGTCGGTTTTTGATACAGTGCCATCTGAGGGATCGAAGGTCACTGTCATTCAATGTTGGTTTCCAGCCATGCCGCTTATGTGGAGTGATTTCTCCAGATTCTCTGAACCTTTTGATGATGTTATGGACCATAGATGTTGAAATCCCTAATTTTCTTGTAATTGCACTTTGACAAACGTTGTTCTTAAACCGCTTGACTATTTGCTCACGCAGTTGTGGACAACTGGGTGTACCTCGGCCCATCCTTTCTTGTGAAAGACTGAGCATTTTTTGGGAAGCTGTTTTCATACCCAATCATGGCACCCACCTGTTCCCAATTAGCCTGAACACCTGTGGGATGTTTCAAATAAGTGTTTGATGAGCATTCCTCAGCTTTATCAGTATTTATTGCCACCTTTCCCAACTTTTTTGTCACATGTTGCTGGCCTCAAATTCTAAAGTTGATTATTTACACACAAAAAAAAATGTTTATCAGTTTGAACATATAATATGTTGTCTTTGTAGCATATTCAACTGAATATGGGTTAAAATTGATTTGTAAATCATTGCATTCTGTTTATGTTTACATCTAACAGAATTTCCCAACTCATATGGAAACGGGGTTTGTATAAAATTACATGTAAATATGTATTCAGACCCTTTGCTCAATACTTTTTTGATGCACCTTTGGCAGAAATTACAGCCTCAAGTCTTCTTGAATATGATGCCACAAGCTTGGCACACCTATCTTTGGCAGTTTGGCCCATTCCTCTTTGCAGCACCTCTCAGACGCCGTATGTTTAAATGGGAAGTGTTGGTTTTCATCTGGGATGTCCCTCTACATTGCTGCATTCATCTTAGTCTAGTCAGGGAGGTGACCAAGAACCTGGTGGTCACTCTGTCAGAACTACAGCATTCCTCTGTGGAGAGAGAACCTTCCAAAGGACAACCATCTCTGCGGCAATCCACCAATCAGGCTTGGATGACAAGGTGGCCAGATGGAAGCTTTTTCTTAGTAAAACGTTTGCCAAAATGCACCCTAAAGACTCTGACCATGAAAACAATATTCGCTGGTTTGATGAGATAAAGATTGAAGTCTTTGGCGTGAATGCCAGGCATCATGTTTGACGGAAACCAGGCACCGCTCATCAACAGGCCAATACCATCCCTACAGTGAAGCATGATGGTGGAAGCGTCATGCTGTGGGGATGCTTTTCAGCTGCAGGAAGAGGGGCACTCATCAGGATAGAGAGAAAAATGAATGCAGCAATGTACAGAGACATCCTAGGTAAAAAACAACACTTCCCATCCAACCTGGAGGAGCTTGGGCCAAACTGTCCAAAGATTGGTGTGGAAAGCATGTGGCATCAAACTCAAAATTACTTAAGGCTGTAATTTCTGCCAAAGGTGCATCAACAAAGTATTGAGAAAAGGATCTGAAAACTTATGTATATGGGATTTTTTTAAATAAATTTGCAAAATTAAAAGAACAAAACAAAACTTTTGACATTGCCATTATGGGGTATTGTCTGTAGAATTTTGAGAGAAAAAAATATTTTATTCCATTTTGGAACATTAAATGTGGAAAATGTGAAGCTTTGTGAATAATTTCCAGATGCCCTGTAATTTATTGTTGCTTGAAAAATTAAGAAACATTAATTTGAACAAAGACAAATGCAGTCAAGGCACAAACTGTTACAAGGAGCTAATTTATTTACAATTTAGGTACACAAATACAGTGGCAAATATAAATGAGACAACATAAACGCTGCTGGCCCAGTTACTTACGTACATCAACTGGCTGACTGGAGAAGCATGAAATTGAAAAACGAGAGAGAGAAAGAGAGAGAGCGAGCAGCAACACTCCAAACAGACATGGCGACTAACAGCCATGTCTGAGAGGTTCATCCAACCCTGTAAAAACAATGCAAAAAAAGAAAACATCTCTTGATCAAAGAAGGATTGAGCAAAATAATGCACCACTGATGTGGGAGAGAATCAGTGAACCTCTTTTACTGACAAGGGTGTCCTTGACTGCAAAGTGTATGAAAAAGACAAAGTCTGAGAAAAGGGTGAGGGGACACGCTGACAAGTAGACACTACACTTATTTATGGCTGCCTAACTTTGCTGCAGCCGGCCTCCTAAATCAAAGCTTGTAAAGAATGCTTAGACTCATCCCTAACTATGAAAGTAAATCAAAAAGACAAAAGATATTTACACATCTATATTGCAAGTATTTCACAGCTTCAAAACAATACAAATAAGACAGCGCAATTTCTTTTTTGTCTTTTTTTTTTTTTTTTTTTTTACATCTGTACACAGTGAATAGAAATCTGATCAAAAGTGTCAAAATGAAGCTCTTGCACCCTTGAAAAAGTGCAGTGTCAGTACACTAAGAAAAGGAGCACTGGGCTGGGAACCAGAAACTACCTGGTGAGTATATGAGCCTCCTGCGTCTGAAATACCAAAACATGATTGGTACTTTCAAGTGTAACAAAAGAGTAGAAACGTCGCGCCAAGCAGTTGGGTTTCGACCCACAGACTGGATGTGTATGATCAGAGTGTCACTGAAAGGTTGCCACGATCATTGTCTTGCTCAAATGTGATTACAAAAAGGCGTGCATGACCTGATTGGGCTGTCTGACTTGTCCTGATACCTCTGTTTAAAAAAAGTGGACAGGAAACCGTCCTGAGACTCAAACAAAAAAAGGGGGTAATGACAGTAAAGAGTGTGTACAAGATTCTGGTGAGGTGACCATACTGACAGCAGTCAGTAAGAAAGCACTTCCCGTACGCTGGCATCCATGTTAGCTGTTGCACAAGTGATTGCAGAGTAGCGGTGGTACTGTTAGTGTCTGATCGTGTCTCAGTGGGCCAGGGTTGGACTGTGAGGCTGTGTGGTAAATGGCTCATCGAGGAGCGAGGGGATGGAGACCACCAGGCAGTGCGCTTGACACCATCTAGAGGAAACACCAGACAGAAAAAGGGAAAGTAAACAAGCCAGTTATTTTACAAAGTTGTTTTAGTGACGGCTTCTCTACATATGCACTATCAATACACTTCTAAAGGTAGATTGTGTACTTAATTTATGAGTAAGCCAATGTTGACAGTGTAGTGCTGTACTAAATCCATTAATGTTGTTGCGCACTTGACGAAGGAGGTCCAGGGTTTCCCACACATTCATTTATTTGTGGCGGCCCGCCACGAAAGAATTACTGCTGCCACAAAAAAATATATAGATATATATTTTATTTATTTATTTTCCTGGCTTTTGACTCACTCGACCGCTCATAAAAGCAATGGGACTCTGTCTGTGAATGGAGCTTGTAGTTACATATTATATAAATATGTATATAAATGAGTACATAACGTGTTGTAATTATATTCCAACTACGCGTTCTTCTTGGTCAACTCAAACCAAATAGAAACAATGGAAATTGATCCGTGGCCACCTGATAAGCTCTCCACGGAGGAGAAGAGGGCAGAGCAGAAAGGAGAGGCGGCAGATCAATCGGTCTAAATAGGGGTCTATTTAAAGGCTAGGGTGTATAAATGAGATTTAAGATTGGACATGAATTGCTTCTACTGAGGTAGCATCTTTAACTGTTTTCACAACCAAAAGTGAAAACACTCTAATGTCTGCAGACTTTTGGGGGGGCTCTGGGAGGTACTAATAAGCCAGAGTTCTCAGAACGCAGAGTTCTGTCCAAGACATATGGTACAAGACTATCAGCAAGATAGGATAGACCGTTTAGTATTTTATACGGAAGTACTAAAACCTTTAAGTCGCATCTTAAGTGCACAGGAAGCCAGTGCAGGTGAGCCAGTTTAGGCGTAATATGATCAAACTTTCCTGTTCTTGTCAAAAGTCTAGCAGCTGCATTTTGTACCATGACACGCGGTTAGTTGATTTTCCGTTCTACCCAATAACACCTTAGTAACCAACATTGAACACAAAACATGGACATGTAAAATTAAGTAAAACAAAAATCATGTAAATACAAAACTAAACAAAACAATAAAGACTCAAGCTGTTAATTTCACAGGAGCAGCAGATCGTCACAATCTCACGTTTAATGACAATTAAGCGCTTTATTCTATTCTATCGTTTCACATGATCAAGGATACCATATTTATTATTTTTAATGACGGTAGCAGCAGGCGAGCGACCTGGACCAAGGATAAAGCCAATGTTTATCCACAATTCTCCTTTCATCATAAAAGTCTGGTTTCACTTGTCTGCCTTTGAGCATGGGAGAGAATGAAGAACTGAACTTTTATAACGAGAGCGAGGCAACATTCTTCCTCTGTGCAGCAGCGCTCGACTTAACATTCTTTGGGAGAGAGATAATATTTATTCATCCCACAATGGAGACATTGTGTGGTTGCAGTGCAGATACAGATATTTTTTTTTAAGTTCTCAAAAGCGAGTCTCATGTTGATGCACCAATCTGCTTAGGTTGACAAAATTGGAGTGGGCTGTAACCATAAACAGTCAAGGACAACCTGTATATACTCCCTTCTACTTCACCACTTTCCACAGATTCGGGTAGGACCTTAGCCGCTGTCATGTCAAGTCAGTTCCACTATGAAGCCAAATGGAGACTGGAGTGTGGCAAGTGTTAGGACTGCACACTCACCATTTTGAGTATACATCTAGATTCAAAAGTACACTGGATATTGTCAAATTTCTGCGTAGGCCTGGGGTGATAATAAATTTTGCTTGACGATATATTGGTCATTGCCAATAAACACTATTATTGCTATTATTTTCATGAGACCAAAATAACCATTGGTTTAATGATAATATATAATAATAATAATAATGCATGTATATCATTTTAAATGCAATAAACTTGTGTTTTAACATTGTAATTGCAATGAAAATGTTTAAATCTCCAAGTTAAATAAAACTTTCTGCTAGCAAAATTGTGCAATTCAATAAAAACAACAACCAAAAGCAATACAATATGTTAGGGAGGGAATTGAGGCCTCAAATATACACAACTATAACAATAAAAAATAGCTGGATAAAGTGTTGACTAACAAACTTTCACTTCAATATTGAACATGCAGGCACAGAGAGTGGTACATTACTTAACTCACAATCAAGTTAGGACCTTCTTAAAGAAAAGTGCAAAGTAAAAATATAAAAACAACAGTTCAAACAGACATATGAGAAATATCAGTCAACATGTTTGCATCACTTTTAGAAATGCCGGTTTTATAACGGTATTAAATGTCAGCATGTCTTTGGCGATGTCTTTAACCACACTTTCTGTGAGGGCACACCATTTTGCACTGTTTTGTTTACACTGACCTGGCTTGTTCACCAAACCCCAAGGGAGTGTGGATTGTCAGGTGGTTGTTACAGGTTTGCTGTAGTCGCGAACATTCGGCAAACTGACTCCTTGGTGTTGATAGGCTCATCTTGCTCCAAAAGGTTTAAACTGAAATATTCCGACACTGTTTTGGTAACATTTGGTTTTGCAATAATTTTGTCCATGTTAGCTACTTAATGCTAACTAGTTTCATTGTATGATGCTAGCGAGCTAGCGGCCCCGCATTGCTGCACAAAGACTCAAAGGCACTGAATGAGGACAAGAAAATTCACCCACTTCTTTTCATTCCGCTATGGCAGAATCGCTATGGCCACTAAAAGCGACCAAAAGGACGAATGCTTTTGAAGCTTGCACACGGCAATTTATCAATGCTGGAAAACTTACTGACGTTCATTTTCATTTATCGTCGGTTAATTGACTTATCGAATACCAGTCTCAGCCTACTTCTGCGTTTTAACAAATTTTCTGGAATATAAGCCACTACTTTATTCCACGCATTGAACCACGCGGCTTATAAAACTGTGCAGCAAATTTATAGATTTTTCATCACTAATGGCCATAGTGATTTATATTCCAACAAATAGTATTCAAGTAACACTGACAGAGACATTCATGTTTTTTTATTTATTTTTTGTGCTACGGCGCCTTCTTTAGGAAGAGTTCGCTTGCTGCAGGTGCCGCGCTTTAAAAATGTACTTCCTGTTTCCTGCTGAAAGTTTATTCGTCCATAGCGTTTCTGTTCGAAATGATTCTTTAATAATCACTCCAAGCAACGTTTGTAAGTTATAAAATATAACTAAAATACATACTTACTATACCGTCTAAAATACCTGATGTGTTTTCATGCATTTTTGTACGTGCTATCATCAAGCTATCATTGTTAGTATTAGCTGATATTTTAACACATGTACAAGTGTGTGTTAGTATTATTAACTTACACTGGCATTATTTTTGTATGGTTTCAGTTTTGTTAATTCCCCAAAACGCCACCGTGGAGTTATTGAGTCTCTTTAGCTGACTGGAGAGCGAGCTTCCGCAGCTAGTGGGTCCATGACAATGACTTCTGTTTTGTTTGATCAGCCGTTTTACTGCAGTGAGACAGACACTGTTTGGGAAAAATCAAGGCATGCAAGTAAACATTTACAAAATCTTTTGTACCGGTATGTATCGGCGACCTATAGTCTGGTGCAGCTAATTAATGTAAAAATATTTTTCTTCTAAAATCCGGAGAGTGTGGCCTACATACCAGTGCACTCAATAGCCCGGATAATAGGATTTGTATTCTGAAGGCTTAATGTACTGTAACTAGGAAAGTGTGGCAATCAAATAGAATACTTCTGTCAGTACACTTCAATGTGTTCCCAAATTCAAGAGGAGTGGTCAAAAATTCAACCATAAGTTTATGGATGGCTACTACAATTGCCTTATTGCAGTGAAACTTGCCAAGGGACATGTAACCAAATATTAACATTGCTGTATGTATAATTTTGACCCAGCAGATTTGGTCAAATTTTCAGTAGACCCATAATAAATTCATAAAAGAACTAAACTGCATGAATGTTTTTGTGACAAACAAGTACCTATGTGCTCAAATCACTCTATCACAAAAAAATAAGAGTTGTAGACATTATTGGAAATTCAAGACAGCCATGACATTATGTCCTTCACAAGTGTATGTAAACTTTTGACTGTGACCGTATATACTTACATCATGTATATAAAACCTTGATGGAGGGGTTGGGATGTTTTTAGGGTCTTTATAGGCAGAATAGAATGGCTCCCACGGACTCCCGACTCTTGATCACAATTATTCAATATTTAGAATGCATAAAAAAACCAAATACATCCGTCGTCATGTCTTTCATAATGATTGTTAACGATTCTCCAAAAAAGTGCAGTTGCTCTTTAAAGATATAGAACAAGTACATACAGTACATTATTTTACTCTACAAACTAAATAGTATATTATTTAAGACAGCATGTCATTTCTGTCTACAAATTGAGATTATCATCTCTCTGCATCGTGTGCAGAGAAACAATTGCATTTATTAAATAACTTTGTAGATCATTTGTATTTGTATTGCTTTCAATAATGAAAGTTAATGAAAACTAAAGATTGAAAAACAGTTGAATACACTGTACGTGCTTGTGTGCACCTGTTCAGCCATGTTACCCATCCACCCATTAATCCCCGCCTCCCTCCGAATGTCATATGCTGTCAAACGTAATGGAAAAAACAAAAACTTTTTCACAATATACATGAAGGGGAACTTGGAAGAATTAGGTCACAGCCAGAAGGAAGGTTTGCAGCCATCCAGTCATTTGTTCAACATGGTGTATAAGTGTATAAATATTGATAGTTGAGCTTTCATTATGGTTCAAGTACTTTATCCCCTTCCCCTCTAAAACATTGAACACTCCATGTACGGCTGATTGGATGACGTGCTTTCAGCCAAAGCCATGAGGAAGCTCCAAATGAGATGAAAAACAAGAAGCGGTTAAGTGTTAAGCAGTGAAAATTTAAGGGAAATGTGGGAAGGTAAAACTTTGGAGGTAAAAAAGGAAATCAAAACCAAGAAAAATAAGGACTGTACCAATCCACAATGGAGGGGTGGGTAAAGGTGTTGGGAGTTTTTTGGGCAGGTGAGCTGTGGGCCTGCCACTGATGTATGTGGTATCAAATAGGGCTGCACTAAAACTCTCAGAATACATAAAAATAGATCTCAATTCACTAACAATTAATCAAAATGACGACGATTCTTCCTTATGCTGCCCTCATGCGGGCATGACAGCATCTCGCTTTTCCTGTTTTTCAAGGGAGGTCTGCCGGTAGCGGCTATCATTGGACTTGCTGAGTGAGTGATGGCATTAATTTTTTGACGTCTTTATTACATGCATGACTGTAATGTTGCGGGCCATGATTGATGATTTTGACTAGATGGATTTTTTTCCCATTTGGGTCTGTTTATTTTTATTAATAAAGTCTCGTGTCAAAAGTACTTCTCGGACCTCCTATTACAAAAGGCTGTAAAGCAATAAATAGTGTGATCGAGCCTGATGAAAAAACTGTGTGCTTTCTTCAAAAACATGGCCTGAACATGAAGCCATTTTACAGGAATAAAATACATTTAGAATCACGGTGGCCACTAGGAGGCCAAATGTACAGAGTAAAATACCAGAGCCTCCAGTCTGAGGAGAAGATAAAACTAGCTTGCATGTGGAGTAGTGAAACAATAGAATAAGTTATTTATTACACTTAACAGAAGTCTAACTGGAACTGCGTTAAAGCACAGAGTAACCAACTAAGAAGAGCAAATTAGGAAGTAGATACATTTTTTTTTTAATTTTGAGAATTCTATTCATTTAACATTCAATTGCCAGCAGTTTGTAGTTTTTCTTTTTTTTTTTTTATAAATATAATTGATATTAAAAATTAAAGCACTTTTTGGTTTAAATTTGTTCCGAAATGTACCGAAAAATTGTTGCACCCGTACTAGACACGCATACTATTTCAAATATACAAAATAGATCCATGCATTTACGTTTACATCTTTTGTTGAGCCCTACTAAGTTTTTGAACTCCAAGTATTGTACTTATAACACTACCAGCTGTTTCATTGCAACATGCATCTTGTAGTTTTGATTAACAAATTTGGAGGTGCTGAAATGGCCAATCCTAATCAGTAGCATGTATAAGTCAAATCTAATGAGCCAACTTAAAAACGTTAACGTTTTTCTTCAAGCTTTTTCAATCAGGCACGCTTGTGTTGTTTGCATGGAAAATTGCAACATACAAAGAGGCAGGCCGCGATGAATACGCCTCCTTGTCCGCCAAGTGATTGAGCCCGTGCAAAGTGTGCAACAGACGTGGTGCAACACAGGTATCACAATTTGGAACTGTGTATTTTACGTGAATAGGCACTCCTAATACAGACTGAATTTGGTCTGTCCATATAAAAGTACAGAATTTTTCACCTATCCTACACAAACACACACAAACATGAAACAAAATTGTCTCAGACAAACGTGATGTACATTTTTTCCAGAGTCGTGCAGCCCTACGTGAAACCAGTGCTGCAAGCAACAAGCCAAAAGGACAAAGCTGATTAAAGGGCATTTTTTCACGGTCTGAGAAGGCAATTGGGGAATTACATTCTTGGACTAGGGTACACACTGTGATGCATTATCCAGAACAGTTCTCAGGACTGCAAACTCCTACTCAATATCCATCTCATTGACCCTGGTGTCCAGGCTCTTGGGTCAACATCTGATAACAGCTATAACTACATCAGGGGTGCCCAAACTATTTCCACCAAGGGCCGCATACTGGAAAGTCAAAGCATGTGGGGGCCATTGACTTTTACCATTTTGTAAAAAAAAGAAAAAGGAAAAAAAAGGAAAAAAAAAAAGCTCAAGACATACATTGGAACCGTGATTCACAAACCAAACCTTTTTGCTAACTTTTGGATTTACAAACTTTTATATTCAGCCAAATACTGAATGCCCCAGTGAGCGAACCATGTCTCGGTGTACCGCTGGAAGAATTAATTTTGGGGTCATCCCTTTCTGTGCAGCACAGTACAGATGGAGCGCCGCCATTTAAGAGATGCGAAGTCCTCTACATCCTGTTTACTAATTCCAGTACTCGGTCGTCATTCTCCAGTGTTTCAGCGTGTCTTTTTTCGCCATTCAAAAAGTTTTATCTATTTTGCTTACTCAATGTGTGTTCAAAAAGACAAGAAACCAGCCTGAAAAAAAGGCACACTGCCCCTCCTCTCTTCTCTGCCTCGTATCTCTGACTTCGTCTCTTGTTGTCCTTTGCATGTCACAAATATTCGTACGGAAAAATACGTTGGGTTGTCTTTTTTTTGTTGCCATCACATGGTCGTGGCATTCTGTATCTATCTAAATATATTTACATGTATATATTGTTTACATAATTTTTGATATAGTGTATATGTATATATATATATATATATATATATATATATATATATATATATATATATACACATACATACATACAGTATGTATATATATATATACATACATATATATACACACTAACACGGTGTGTTTGTGTATAAACACAGCGGTAATACTGTTACATAAATAACATACTAATATAGGCAGTTTCCATTAAAGACAAAACAAAAATGTAATATGATGCCTTTGTTCTACTTTTTTTTTTTAAATACCTGGCACATGTTTAATTTGTTTATTATTTTCCTCATTAAAATTTAAAAAAATATAGAAAACAATTACTGGATGAGCATACTTTGAAAAATATGTATAAAGAGATGTTTACTTGTATGTTCTGATTTTATTTATAATATTGTTGTTGAAATAAAGTTAGAAGAAAAAGAGCTGTGATTTTTTTGTCATCACAGCTTACCTTTGTGAAAATCTTTTCCGATGGTTTCTAAGCATTGTGTACAAATTAACAAAATGTTAATGGTTCCACTGTACTGGATATTTAAATACATCTTTGTGTTATAAGTGACAAAGCACAATTCCGACTTTTCTCAGTACTTGTCGCTCTTTTTGTTCTCAGGTTTTGTTTCAACAATATGCTGCAGGCCTACAAAACTTGAGCTACAAACCGAACTTTGGACACCCCTGAACTACATACTAGGTTATAGTAACTGGCCACGGTTAACCGATAACTTCTTCTCAGTGAATCACTATGTTTACAATTAATGTAAGAGTTATACATTAATAACCAGAAAAATTATTCTAAGGCAGTCCAGGTAAAACTTGAAGTTGGATAAATGCATTCCTGGTGCTTTGAGGGGTGTGCGACTCACCCAGTGCTGTCGCTGTCACACAAGGACATGGCGAGCCTCTACTTGGCGTGATGTTCGTAGGGAATGCTATTCTGAGGTTGGGGGAAGGGAGAGACAAGGCCCAATATGTCAAGTCAGAAACCTTGTCGTGTACCAACTGTGTTACTGGTGCAAACAGGCTAAAGAGCTGGACTTCATACAAGGCCGATGTGCTGCACAAGAAGGTGTTAGTCAGTTTATGAGTGTGAAATACTACCATGTTTTCTGACATGGGGATGACAATCACACCTTAACTCTTGTTACAGCAACAAACAACTTTTTGATGACATGCATTCATTGCGATTTTTTTCCCAGGTGACCTTCAACGCACAGCGCAGAAAGCAATAATCGCTCCCCCTAACCAAAGCAAGAAAGCGTCTGTTTGCATTTATGGTTAGTTCTCAAACAAATATGAAACCAAAGTAGTTTTCCATTATAACAGAAACTGTTGGACAGGCAGTATAAACAGGATATATAAATTGCACAGTATGTGTCTTATACCTGTGAAGTGGACATGCGTGAAGTGTCTTGACGTCCAGTAAGATCTGAAGATGAAACATTAACAGGGGCACCACGGTGCAGTCGCATGCTGACTTTTCGTTCACGCTCCATGCCAGAGGCTTGACGTGGGGAAGCTGGAAAACAGAAAGAGGAACTTCAAAATCCCAAACAAAAGACATTTGCAAAAAATGTGACCAAAATATACAATACTAAGTGAAATCACGTTTAAAGTTCGAAGACAACTGCCACATATCACGATATAAATGAATGAGACTCAAAATACTGAAGAAAGGGAGAAGTGGAGCGATATTCCAGCATGGCTGAATACAAAGTTGTTTGGCTTAGATGGTGTACAACATGTATGGTGGTGTTAGTCAAGCAAGGTAGTGATAGCATCACAGTCTGGGGCTGCATAGTTCACGAGTTACACATCATATGTGCTACATATAGCTATCTATTACATATTACAAGTGCAAGCATAATGCCCTCCTTCAAAATCTTGGCAGTTTTTAAACGTGATAGAGTCCTAAAACTCCAGAATCGCAAATGCCTTTTTGAAAGAAGCTCAATGGGGAAGCTTAACAATATCTCCAGATCTGAACGCACACTCAAAGTTCAATATAATGTGCTCTTTGTGGTCTAAAATACTGATTGCGTTTTTATGAGATAAATTTATATAAAAACCCTTTCTTTTTCCCGATGCTATTTTGTGTGCTTCCAAATATTTCATAACCTTGTTTGGCCCTTCTCCAACACATTTGGTGGTCTTATCAAATTTACAAAGCACTTGCTCTCTTTATTTCCCCGATTCACTTTCAGCTAGCTAGCTGCTAAGCTACCTCAGCTGAGGCTATTTCTGGTTTGAAGCCTCCGTCAAAAAGCCCAACTCATTGAAGGAAAAATTGTGGGTATGCCTATGTGGTATTGTTGCACACTTCTCATGGAAAGGTTGTCGCTGCTACAGGGATGTGTCCGCCAGTAAGATCAGAGTAACAGAGTAATTTTGACAGTGCATTAACACTTGAGACCTAAAAGCACACAGAAAAATGTAAAATTAGAGCTGCAATTTATTTTGGTTAAAAATGTTTTATTTGACCTACTTATGAATTTAGAATGTGATTTGTCCAGGGTGTACCCCGCCTTCCGCCCGATTGTAGCTGAGATAGGCGCCAGCGCCCCCCGCGACCCCGAAAGGGAATAAGCGGTAGAAAATGGATGGATGGATGGATTCAAAATTGTTTTAATTAAAAACGAATGGTGAAATTTCGCAAACAATGGTAAATAGTTCATCATTATTTACCTTCAAAGCCATGTGAGGCCTCAGGTGGTTACTATTGAACTATGTGTACAACAAAAAATGAAAAATGGTCTGCCTCAAAAAAAGCCAAATATAGTATCTTTGATCACCAAGAGGGAAAAGTCAGACCTGTGTTGGCCTTACAAAGCCATGACATATTGCCACTTGATGGCACTGTTGGCTTGCCTTAGCTCTCTGCAACCAAATGTCTGTTCATGTTTTTCTACCAACTACAAGGTGGTGTTTCATTACCTTTTTTTTTTCTAAAGCGGCTGACTTCCTGCTCTGAAAGCACTAGCAAACCACAAATACCGTGAGGACAAAAGAACAAAACCATTCTTCCATTCAGCCATCTATATTCTACCGCTCGTCCCTTTCGGTGTTGCAGGAGCCTATCCCAGCTGCACTTGGGCGGAAGGCCAAATTATGATGAACAATATTTATCATGAAATCGACCTCACTTAAATATTTCCATAATTCAAAAAGATTTGTAGAAAGTCTAAAGTCTTTTCACTTTCGATTTGAGTTGAACGGTACAGTCGGTTTAGCTGTGGCATCATGCCAGGGCACATTTTATGCTTGCATTTTTCGTGTCCGAAAGGTCAAAGACTCTTAGCAGTGTATTCAAAAACAATAATTCATAATCATTATCACTACAAACAAAATATCTATGTTCCAAATCAAATTGTAACCAGTTTAAAAAAAATATTCTGCGATATCAGACACATGATAATCAGTGTGTGGCCAAATTTACCATAGCAGTTATTTGTAAAAAAAAAAAAAATAGAACCCGTCGATCTGAACCCAAAGCCCAAAACTATTAGATAATTACTCAACATTAGACATGATGTAAACAGAAGCAGCGGCTGCAACACATCGCACCACAGTCGCTAGATAACACTGTTGCTATTGTGTGAGTCAATTATGAAGTTACTTTACGCGCATCCATCTATTCATTTTCTACTGCTTGTCCCTCTCAGGGTCTCGGGGGTGCTGGAGCCTATCCCAGCTGCACTCAGGCAAAAGGTGGGGTACATCCTGGACAAGTTTCCCCCTTATCGCAGGTCCAACACAGACAGAAAAAATTCACACTCACACACTATGTGCAAAGAAGACAAAATGTCTGAGTGCAATCTGTGGGATGCTGGCTTTTACCTACCTGTATGCGAGGTGGGTGTGAGTGGGGTGGGCGGAGCTCCATCTTGAGCCCCTCGTGGTCGTCCTGAGGCAGCAGGCACACCCCTGGCCCCTGGGTTCCTTCCATGTCTCAGCCTGTCTTCCCGGTCCCGACGCTCTCGCTCTGCTTCTTCTGCTGCACGGTTGGCACCCTGTTTAGAAAAAGAGAACAACTTGTTACATAATGGGACAATCATCTTCACTTGCCATTGATTTAAAAAAAATAAATCAAAACAGACATTGACAAACCAATAAGCTGGTGATACTTTTATCGCATAATACTTACAAACTTGAGCATGTTCCAGTCAAACACATAGTCATAAGAGAATCCCTGTCTGTGAAACAGGTTCCGAAATAGCTGGCGTAGATATGAGTAGTCTGGCTTGTCATCAAAGCGCAATGAACGACAAAAATTCAGGTATGTTGCAAATTCAGCTGTAAAAGAGAAGCAAACGCTACTGTCAGTTCTGAGGTCGAAATTTAATAAAATAACACAAAAACATTTCAAAAGATAAAACGGTACAAGAAGTTGACTCACATGGATATCCCTTGCATAGACCCTCAATGGGGGTGGACATTTTCTTTTCACTTATGCGTTCATACTTTTGCCTCTTGGTGGCAGCCTTGAGGCCTTGCCAAGGCAGGGAGCCCAAATTAAAATACATAAGAACATAGCCCAGAGACTCAAGGTCGTCACGCCTTGACTGCTCTGTAGAAGATAAATAAAGATGGAGGTTAGACAAGTTTAAGCATGTTGACGTCAAAACAGGCCTCTTCCATCTGTGCAACTGTGCGTTCTTACCGATCCCCAAATGAGTGTTGATTGAGGCGTATCGTGCAGTGCCAGTCAGGTTTTTGTTCTCGCGGTAGGGGATGTGCTGGTGAGTGCGGGCATCACGATACTTTTTAGCCAGGCCAAAGTCAATGATGTAGACTAAGTTTCCCTTTTTGCCGAGTCCCATCAGAAAGTTATCTGGCTTCACATCTCTGTGGATGAAGTTCTTGGAGTGAATGTATTCAATGCGACTGATCTGAAGTGGGGAAAAGAGAAGAAGGTATCCTGTCAATATTTGTTTCTAAATCAATCAGCGCAGGCCCAGGTGCGTAAAATGTATAACAGTGAACAATTGTGTTTGTGTTTTGTCATTCCTGACCAGGGAGGCCATTTTTGCTGACTTGCAGTGCTTTTTTGTTTTTTTCTGGGAGATTGCACAATAACTACCAAGTTAATAACTGCGAAACGTGTCCGAGCAGAGTCTACAGAAAAATGCAGTGAATTTGGGACACACACCTACGAATAAAAGTGAGAGCTCTAACGTCTGATGTAAAGTCATTTTTGCAGCCCTGTTGGTATGAACTGAGAAAGACCAGGCAGTTCTTTTCAAGCTTGGTGATTATATCACAAAATAGTTTAACTTAGCAATATCATATGAAATTGCTTCCTTCATAGTGTGTACTGCAAAAAAATACATATTGCTGATATGGGCAACTTTATATTCTGATAACGATAGATGTCCCAATGTAATATTTGTTATATACACACATAGGAAATGAATGCCTATTTTGAATCACCATTCACTTCTGATTTAAAAACATAAAAAGGACAATCAATGTATTTGGGCAACATCTCTGTAAGGCTTATTTGGTGCTTTTCGTTTAATCACTTTGTGGTTTCGACATAATGTTAACACTTTATCGCATGTTATTGCTGTCTCTATACTGCTCTAATGTCGTGTCTTTTAAGTAAAAGAAAACATTAAGACGTGTTTATGAGTCGATACGAACAACCCGTTTGCAGCTAATCTTGCAGATTACCAATTTCTGGTAGGTGTCTGACTTTTAAAATCCAAACCAAACAAAAGCGTTGTTTCTATTCCTTTTTTCTTTGGCACCAAATCCCCTTCGGGTTTTGTTGGTTAAATTGTTATTGTGCTCTCTCAGTCTCTGACAGGTTGTTGAAGTCCAGGCTCTCGCACTAGGGCTGCAGCTATCGATTATTTCAGTAATCATTTTTCTTTCGATGAATTTGTTGGATAAATCGAATAAAAACACTGTCTCACCTCAATGCTTCTTTTAGGGAAAATAGTTGAATTAAACAAGGATTTTTCTGATGACCCCTTAGTCTTTCTTTTTGTAGATGCACATACCATTCAACATTTTTACCACCACTGTCTATCTCGCCTTATCCCGCACACAATGTATTTGATGTATAAAACACCTAAAGTTATTTCAGGTAATGTAAAAAAAAGCAAAAGCATTGCTGCTGTTATAAAAGCCATGCTAGCAGCTGCAGCTAGACGTTAAAACTATATTATAAACAACAGAATTATATCGCACAACAGACCTTTTTATGTCGAACTATAATATATTGTAATCCACACAGCCTTATTTGTGGGAATTAATTAAAAGCAGCATGTGATATTTATCTTGGCAAAGAGTGACTGCGGTAAGGTTTTGATTGGTGTATGTTGGTTAATAACAGGATTATGCAAGAAGTACATATTCATTTTCCACAAAACTTTATAAAGAGGCAAGGCATTGGCCAAGAAAGGGTGAGATTGAGTTTATAAATGTATCTTTATTTTTCACCATTAGTCCTCATGGGCTGAGATAGTCATTGCCTTAATCTATCAAAAGAGGCTGTGATGAAAAAAATAGTTGCTCACTTTATTATGTGCATTGAGTTTAGTTGTTGTTGTCAAGTGGCTCTGAATTGGAATTTTAGTAAACAAAAATTAAATGGTTTTGTGTGTGACAGTATCTGCATGAATTCAATTGCAAGTCAATCAATTAAAATTACGAACCCTTACGACACAACTCTGACCACTTTTTGTGTTAAGGACCTCGCCTTCAGAATTACAGCGTCACGGCGCCAGCGTCGATGATGGCGGTTTGACAACACTTTCATAGGACCTTGATGAGCCCATCCAAAAAAATTCTAATCTCATGTCACCTGTGAAGCCTGTGATTGGTTAGCTTTGTTCTAAAAAAAAAAATATATGCAGATATGAGCAGTTATATGAACATGAGATTGTGATACGAACTGAATATGTTAAAGTTAAAAGTTAAAAATATTATTAAAATATGATTATTGAAAAGGATATTGACGTCTCCAACAATCACTTTTACAAGCAATAAAGGTTACTGTCGGTTGGTTACAAAGTGGGACATCTTAAACTCCAACACTACACATTAAGGTTGCAGCTATTGATTATTTTAGTAACCGAGTAATCTATGCAATATTTTTATGGTTATTTGAGTAATCGGATAAAACACGCCCCCTCATGAGCATTTCAAGGAATTTCCATAAACTTTAATTATTTTTGCTAATCAATTCACATCAACATTGAAATTGCAATTTCAACATGTGTGTATTAATTACTAATAAAAAATTGTCAACTGCCACACTGATCAGTGCACCCACACACCATCGCTCTTATGTGTGCACTTTTGCAGCGGCTGTGCAACAATTATGTCCGCGTATTTAAAGTTCCAAGCACTCCATGCAGTGTGGATTTGATAGCTTTTTATTTGTTTCACCCATTAAATGATTAATCGAAGCAACGAAATATAGATTGTAGATTTTTTCGAATCCCATTTATTGATTAATTGTTGCAGCCTTGCAACATTTAACTTATAATATAAATTGGCCATAGTGTGTGAATGTGAATTTTGTCTATATGTGTTGGCCCTGCGATGAGATGGCGACTTGTCCAGGGTGTACACCGCCTTCCGCCCGATTGTAGCTGAGATAGGCACCAGCGCCCCCCGCAACCCCAAAGGGAATAAGCAGTAGAAAATGGATGGATAAATCGGTTTTAGAGAAACACGTACAATAAAAGTGACTGACAATCCACATTAATTAGTTTCAGCCCCAGAAACAATTTGGATGTCACTTCAGTCGCCGTTGTTTACTACATACAAAGCTAAAATTGCAGCCTGCAATATCTATGGTTAATTCTTGAAAGGAAAACACTACCCCGGTTGGCAGAGAATTGCAAGTCCGGCGCTCAAAGTATAAACACATCCAAACGTAGGACTAGGAGGAGAACACTATTTGCTTGACAATACATTGATCTACAAATTATTGCCAATAAACCATAATATTGTCAAGGTTATTTTGAGACTAAATTAACCACTGATCAAATAATAATACATACCGTATTTTTTGAGCCATGGTGTGCACCGGTTTTTAAGGCGTGCTGCCAATGAGCGGGTCTTTTCAGTTGTATATTTATACAGAAGGCGCACCGGATTAAAAGCAGCATAAATGGGTCATATTATAACTTTTGTTTTACATTTAAAACACTTTCTTCCCAAGCGGGCCATCAAAAACACGTTTCTCAGCTGTGGTCTTTATGGGCCGCAGAGGTACTCAGTTGTAATACACTTTTCAATGACATATGGCAGTAATGACAATATCAAACAAACAGAAGAAGTCTAGAGCTTAAGTCACAGAGAGTTTTCTTAAGCACAGAAATTATGACCAAAGTGGTGGACCTATATTTTAATTTGCACTTTAATTGTATTGACAGTTTAGTTAATGTGAAATAATTTCATGTCAAGTCATCATTAAATTGCCCCGATATGTCAAAAGGCAATAATAAATCATGTTATTTTCAAATACTTCTATAATTGATAACAGTAGTTCAGATGGGATATGCTCATTTCAAAATTAGATTTACAGCCCCGAAATCTTCTTATTTTTTTCATTTTGATGTCCCGCCATTCACCGTTTGACCAATTAGAAAGTCTTTTTGAGTGTGTCACATCCAAGTTTCCAGTTCCGTACCGCACTCTTCGTCTGGCTACTGCCACTGGGAAAGTTACTTAACATGTCAGACCTTAGTAAATCTAAAAAACGTCGCTATGATTCTCAACTAATTTATGACAAAGCCAGGAACAAAACGAGGATATGTATCGGGGATGCCTTTGAAAGATGGAGACGAATGAAGGCGGAAAAGATATTTTCATCTGACGCCAAACTTACTAATTTATTGCTAGATAGGTAAGTCAGGCTTTTACGTTTTAATATTACTTGTAATTAATGGAAATGGACATTTCGTACGTAAACTATATTGTCCAGTAGAGTCTATAAACCTGTCTAACAAAGCTAGTATGTTCGTGCAACGAATGCTTAGCATGCTAGCCCTTATCAATGGCACATCGACATACAGGCTAACGGGGGAAATATATGCCCATTAGCCTGTATGTTGATATCCGATGTATGTCGGGTATTTGAACCGACAGGGCAAAATTTATTTTTGACAAATAAGACCTATGTGGTTATAGGTAGCGTCAGTGCCTATTTTGTTCTCAATATGCTGATACGCTGAGGAAATGGGTTCAAACATTAGCATGGCTGTCAGGCAATGTGAAGCGTATGGAGACAGCTAAATCACATGATAAAAGAATACCATTTGTGTAGCCTATAGGCATACCTTGGTAAAATGTCTCCTCTTTAGTTTTGGGCTTACATTAGGCTGCTAAGCATGCTCTACTTATTTTACCCACCATTGCTATCCTTGGTTGTAATTTGTTTTAGTCTTTGTTTTCTGACAGTACTGACAATAACCATATGATTGCCATTTGTTGTGATATTGTACGCAGGCATTACGTATTTTTTCCTAAAAATAGCCTAATTTATGTTTAAAATGTTTTGGTTAGAGACTTGTTATTGACAAATAGCTTGTCTATTCATCTATTATGGTACCAGCACCTCGACCCCTCATAAGACGCAGTGGAAGTTTGAAGTTCCTTGGAGTAGCCCAGTCGATCGAGCTGGATTCGGCTCCATATCTGGCAACCTCAGTCAGGGAGAAGACTACAGAATTTTGACCGTGATTGCAGTACCATATCTGGCCATGTTATAATATATGGCTCCCTTAACAAACATTCATTATTAATTTAATGTAGCACAACCAATGTAAATGTATTTTTTGTCAGTTACTTATGCAGTATATTTGGTAAATACTTATTTTTCTTATCAGCCTGACCTAAGTAAGTTTTTTGTGTTAAATAAATAATAATTGTGATTAACACACTCTTTCATTTCATTTGACACAGATGTAAATTGTAAGAAAGTTAGATATACAGTCAAGAAAATAAGTATTTGAACACCCTACTATTTTTCAAGGTCTCCCCCTTAGAAATCAAGGAGGGGTCTGAAATTTTCAGGGTCGGTGCATGGCCACTTTATGAAAGATAACATAAAAAGAAAAATCCAGAAATCTCAATCTATGATTTTTTAACAATTTATTTGTGTGATACAGCTGAAAATAAGTATTTGAACACCTGTCTATCAGCTAGAATTCTGACCCTCAAAGACCTGTTAGTCCGCCTTTAAATGTCCTCCTGCACTCTGCTGTATTATCCTGAATCAGATGCACCTGTCTGAGGTCGTTAGCTGCTTAAAGACACCTGTCCACCACATACAATCAGTAAGACCCAAACATTCAGCATGGCTAAGAGCAAAGAGCTGCCCAAAGACAACAGAGACAAAATTGTACAACTCCATAAGGATGGAACGGGCTACGGAGAAATTGCCAAGCAGCTTGGTGAAAAAAGGTTCACTGTTGGAGCAATCATTAGAAAATGGAAGAAGTTAAACATGACGGTCAATCTCAATCGGAGTGGAGCCCCATGCTAGATATCACCTGGTGGGGTCTCAATGATGCTAAGAAAGGTGAGGAATCAGCCCAGGACTACACGACAGGACCTGGTGAATGACCTGAAAAGAGCTGGGACCACTGTTTCCATGGTCACTGTTGGTAATACACTAAGACGTCATGGTTTGAAATCATGCATGGCACGGAAGGTTCCCCTGCTTAAACCAGCACATGTTAAGGCCCGTCTTAGGTTTGCCAATGACCATTTGGATGATCCAGAGGAGTCATGGGAGAAAGTTTTGTGGACAGATGAGACCAAAATTGAGCTTTTTGGTCATAATTCCACTATGTGTGTTTGGAGGAAAAATAATGATGCGTACCATCCCAAGAACACCATCCCTACTGTGAAGCATGGGGGTGGTAGCATCATGCGTTGGTGGTGTTTTTCTGCTCATGGGACAGGACGACTGTACTGTATTAAGGAGAGGATGACTGCAGCCATGTATTGTGAGATTTTGGCCAAAATCCTCGTTCCCTTAGTCAGATCATTTAAGATGACTCGTGGCTGGATCTTCCAACATGACAATGAACCAAAGCACACAGCCAGGAAAACCAAGAAGTGGCTTTGTAAGAACCATATCAAAGTTTCAGAGTGGCCTAGCCTGTCTCCAGACCTAAATCCAATTGAAAATCTTTGGAAGTAGCTGAAAGTATGTGTTACTCAGCGACAGCCCGGAAACCTGACTGATCTAGAGAAGATCTGTGTGGAGGAGTGGGCCAAAATCCCTCCTGCAGTCTGTGCAAACCTGCTGAAGAATTACAGGAAATGTTTGACCTCTCTAATTGTAAACAAAGGCTACTCTACAAAATATTAATGTTGGTGTTCAAATACTTATTTTCAGCTTCATCACACAAATAAATTGTTAAAAAAAATCATAGATTGTGATTTCTGGATTTGTGTTTTTAGGTTACCTCTCATACAGTGGACATGCCCCTACCGTGAACATTTCAGATCCCTCCATGATTTCTAAATGGGAGAACTTGCAAAATAGCAGGGTGTTCAAATACTTATTTTCTTCACTGTAATTATTGAATATGAATAAAATCAAGATCAAGATTACTAATTCAGTGTTAATATTTAAGTAGGGCCCGGGACACTCTGTAGTGAAAAAGTTAGAGAAAGGTTAGGAACCCCTGGTATACAAACACCGTTTCTATATGAGTTGGGAAATTGTGTTAGATGTAAATAAAAACAAAATACAATGATTTGAAAATCCTTTTCAACCCATATTCAATTGAATGCACTACAAAGACAAGATATATGATGTTCAAACTCATAAACTTGTTTTTTTTTTGCAAATAATAATTAACTTAGAATTTCATGGCTGCAACATGTGACAAAGTAGTTGGGAAAGGACATGTTCACCACTGTGTTACATCACCTTTTCTTTTAACAACACTCAAACGTTTGGGAACTGAGGAAACTAATCGTTGAAACTTTAAAGTGTCGGGGGACAGCGTGGCGAAGTTGGTAGAGTGGCTGTGCCAGTAATCTGAGGGTTACTGGTTCAATCCCCACCTTCTACAATCCTAGTCATGTCCGTTGTGTCCTTGGGCAAGACACTTTACCCTAGCTTCTGATGGGTCCTGGTGAGCGCCTTGCATGGCAGCTCCCGCCGTCAGTGTGTGAATGGGCGAATGTGGAAATACTGTCATCGCTTTGGGCTCATTAAAAAGGGCTAGAAAGGCGCTATACAAGTACAACCCATTTACCATTCTTGTTTTATGTAGAACTTCAATCGTTCACCAGTCCGAGGTCTCCGCTGCCGTATTTTACGCTTCATAATGTGTCACACATTTTCGATGGGAGATGGGTCTGGACTGCAGGCAGGCCAAGAAAGTAACCGCACTCTTTTTTTATGAAGCCATGCTGTTGTAACACTTGTCTTGCTGAAATAAGCAGGGGTGTCCATGATAACATTGCTTGGATGACAACATATGTTGCTCCAAAACCTGTATGGACCTTTTAGCATTAATGGTGCCTTCACAGATGTGTAAGTTACCCATTCCTTGGGCACTAATGCACTCCCAGACCATCACAGATGCTGGCTTTTGAACTTTGCGCCTATAACAATCCGAATGGTTATTTTCCTCTTTGTTCTGGAGGACACCACGTCCCCTGTTTCCAAATATAATTTGAAATGTGGACTTGTCAGACCACAGAACACCTTTCCACGGCGGCAGCGTTTCGGGATATTGTTGATAAATGGGTTTGGGTTTGCATAGTAGAGTTTTAACTTGCACTTACAGATGCACCCACCAACTGTAGTTACTGACAGTGGTTTTATAAAGTATTCCTGAGCCCATGTGGTGATATCCTTTACACACTGATGTCGGTTTTTGATGCAGTGCCGCCTGAGGGATCAAAAGTTGGTAATATCATCGCTTACCTGCAGTGATTTCTCCAGATTCTCTGAACTTTTTGAGGATTTTACGGACAGTAGATGGTAAAATCCCTAAATTTTTTGCAATAACTCATTGAGAAATGTTGTTCTAAAACTCTTCGACTATTTGCTTACAAAGTGGTGACCCTCGCCCCATTCTTGTTTGTGAATTACTTAGTATTTCATGGAAGCTGCTTTTATACCCAATCCTGGCACCCACCTGTTCCCAATTAGCCTGCACACCTGTGGGATGTTCCATACACGTGTTTGATGAGGATTCCTCAACTTTATCAGTGTTTATTGCCACCTTTCCCAACTTCTTTGTCACGAGTTGCTGGCATCAAATTCTAAAGTTAACGATTTGCAAAAAAAAAAAAGTTGTTCAGTTTGAACATCAAATATGTTGTCTTTGTAGCATATTCAACTGAATATGGGTTGAAAATGATTTGCAAATCATTGTATTCCGTTTATATTTACATCTAACAGAATTTCCCAACTATATGGAAAAGGGGTTTATACATAAGGAATGGTCAAAATGTTGCAAAGATTATGTTTTACAAAACATCAAGCCACTTTCTGACCGTCTCTACTTTTGACTGTGTGTTCTCCCTGTCATTTTTGTTGTATCGGTAGTTTTGAGCGCTTTGTGGTCATTTTATTTTAATACGGTAATACTGACTGCACATGGCGGTTTTGGAGGCTGGGAAAATTATTCAGTTAATTTTCATTCATCGTTTAATTAATTGACTTATCGAATATTGGTTGCGGTGTACCAAGACGCTATCAAAAGGGCAAGTGTAGTGACGTCGTCGTAGCATAATGAAATCTTGATGTGGTGAAGAGTAAAAGAACAAAAACGGCGTGGGAAGTCAGTCAGTCAGCTCACCATTTGATCAGCAAGCAGAAGAACTGTCTTGAGGCTGAACTTGCGGGAGCAAAAGTTGAAGAGATCCTCCAGGCTGGGTCCCAACAGTTCCATCACCATTACATTGTAGTCACCTTCTGCACCACACCATTTTATTGTTGGAATTCCAACTACAAGAAAAGGAAAACAATAATTTCATTAAGATTACAAGAATTACAGAACAAAAAGTGGGGGGGAAATGTTGGAACTCAGGGATTTTGATACTCTTCCTGTGTTTAATCTGTCTTTAGGTTGAGACATTAAGCTGGTCTTAAATTGATGCCTCATAACCTTCTTTCTTATTAGGGGAAACGGGCAAAAATTTAGATTTTTCTTTATGATTCTGACTTGATTCAAAATGTATAAGACTCCCCTAGAAAAACGGTTATGCCATCTCCATGTTTACATTAGCAGCCAAGAAGAGCTTTTGTAATCTGTGACATGCATTGAAAACATTTTATTCAAATGTATATACCAGGGGTGTCAAACTCATTTTAGATGGGGGGGGCACATGGAGAAAAATCTACTCCCGAGTGGGCCGGACTGGTAAAATCACGGCACGATAACTTAAAAGCAAAGACAACTTCAGATTTCACAACAAAATTAGGCATAATAATGTGTTAATTCCACAACTGTATATATAGGTATCGGTTGATATTGGAATCAGTAATTAAGAGTTGGACAATATCGTAATATCAGATATCGGCCAAAAAGCCATTGTCGGACATCTCTAGTCGTTATTTATAATTTCTGAATAAATGATGTGATAATGTTCATCAGTCCACTCATTGGTATTTATTTTCAATCTATCAAGATAATAAAATATCAACATCAAATTACAGGATGTTATTTATGTAGTTTGCAAATTTTCCTCGACTGCTACATTAACATTATGTGGTTTTTTTTCCATATGTAGCATCATCTACAACAGGAGTCTGCAACCTTTACCACTCAAAGAGCCATTTTGACCCGTTTCACAAAATAAAGAAAAACAATGGGAGCCACAAAACTCTTTTGAAATTTAAAATAAAATAACACTGCATATAGTTTTTTTTTTGCTTTGTGCTATGTCTAAACCAGGGGTCTCAGACACGCGGCCCGCACCTTAATATGAAAATTTAACGTTAGTGCCGCCCGCGAGATTTATATGAATGCCGCTTGACAGCATCACACTTACCGACCCACCTAATTTTTCCGGGAGATTGTCGAATTTCAGAGCCTCTGTTCTGGTGGATGTATGCTGGTTTTCATCCTGACAACAATAATGAGGGGATGCTATAATGGGGGAACCTTTAACGCCCCTTACAACCTTTGCTAACAGCTTGGCAGCTCTGTCACATGTTGATTGTGGTCACTGCAGACACATGTAAGTCAAGGCATACTTGTTCAACAGCCACACAGGTTACACTGATGGTTGTGATATAAATAACTAACACTCTTACTAATATGCGCCACACTGTGAACCCACACCAAACAAGAATGACATTTTTGGGAGAACATCGGCACTGTAACACAACACAAACATGAAAGAACAAATAGATTATACACACCTCCCCCTCCATGCGTCGGTTGAGGTGGGCGTGATGGGGGGGAGGTGTGTATAATGTGACCCGGAAGAGATGCATGGGATTCTGGGTACTTCTTCTGTTGTGTTTATGTTGTGTTACAGTGCGGATGTTCTCCCGAAATGTGTTTGTCATTCTTCTTTGGTGTGGGTTCACAGTGTGGCACATATTAGTAAGAGTGTTAAAGTTATTTATATCACAACCATCAGTGTAACATGTGTGGCTGTTGAACAAGTATGCCTTGCAATTGATGTGTGCAATTAGGGGTCGCATGTTACATGTAACCGGCTGGCACGCAGCTAACATGAAGGTAGGCGGGCACGACGATATGTGTAAGAGAACAATAAAAGCATTGTCATCACGACACACCCACAAAAAAAGTTATGCGGGTAAAAACTGGAGGATGCTAGTCCAGGAATTTCACTGGGAAAAGCACTGAAATTCGGAAAATGTCTCAAAAAAATCTTGAGGATCGGCAAGTATGCAGCTGAGCCACATCAGAGTGATCAAAGAGCTGCATGTGGCTCAGGACCAGCGTTGCGAACCCTGATCTACAAACATGCATAGAATTGCTAATGTGACATCTAGTGGACACACTCAGAACTGGCGTTTCTTTCATTCAAAGATTTCGGCTCATTTTTATATTTAGCAAACTCATCCCGCGGGCCGGATAAAACCTGTTCGCGGGCCGTACGTTTGACACCCCTGGTATATACAGTAACAAAAACATATTGCGAGAATCTGTTTGAATCGAGAATCGATTCTGACTCGAACAGTCAACCCAAGAATCAGATCGTAAGTTGTCATTAGATTCACATCACTATTATTTATACATTTTTTGATTTACAAATGGACTATATTAAATATAGTGTTACTATATGTAATTTAGTGTTTGTAATCCAATATATCCAGTGAGCAAGAATTTTCAGCGAGGGTCAGGTGGCAGAGCCAAATTGCAAACCCATTTTTATCGCAATTGAGTGTATTAACAGCAACATAAAATGTAGGCCCACCTAATATAATGGCAGTATAAACATGATATTGCGGCATTCAAACACTCTGTTTTGCCATACTTATAAAGTAATTGGACATCCCTGGAGTATTTTCTGCCTTTAATCTATGTCTACTTACTTGCCTACAACTAAATGGTATTCTGTCTCTTACTTCGCCATCCTTTAAAATTAGTGTTTCAAAACTCCAGAAAAAGCCCAAGACAAAAAATAAAACATATAAAAAAGAAGATGGCATACATATAAAAAAATGTTGGCTCAACTTAAATGGTATATATATTGCACGCATGCACACGTGTCAAGAGCAGGGATTTGGTGACTGGACGGGCATTAGGTTTCATATTTTTGGTTGGCAGCATATCTCAAACTTCTGATCACCTGACTAATGAAACATATTTATGGTATCAGAAATTTCACATCTTAAATTTAAAAACATGAGAAGTCAGTGGCAAACTAACAAGATGGAACCATAAAAGAGTTAGGAGTAGAAGAAAATAGGTGAGGGAAAATGAAAACAATATGTCACCTCCGCCTTGCATCATCTTGTAGATCTTGCTCTCGATGTGGAGCTGGGGGTGCTTGGTCTT
Organism: Nerophis ophidion; assembly: GCF_033978795.1. Lineage (NCBI taxonomy): Eukaryota > Metazoa > Chordata > Actinopteri > Syngnathiformes > Syngnathidae > Nerophis > Nerophis ophidion. The sequence goes on from NC_084618.1 coordinate 44,897,834, forward strand.
CACACATTCCAACTTAATCGCAACCTCTTCCCCCACAGAAATATCTGTGCCTAGAAATAGAAAAAAACATTGGCATAAAATGGTAAACATACATTTTTTCACCTCCCATAAAATCAGGCTGTATCAAAACACGTCCATGTAATTAATATTAAAAGGTATACAAATAATTGACTTATTTAAGTAGCCTAAAAATTCATTGAAGAAGACATAGTACCTTGTGTAAATCTGTTCACGAGATACATGGCTGTCATTGTATATTTGGGATGTAACAGTAATATATAGGGGTGTAACGGTACGTGTATTTGTATTGAACCGTTTCGATGCGGGGTTTCGGTTCGGTACGAGGGTGTATCGAACGAGTTTGTAAACTAAACTCTTAACAAGCTGCTCTGCAGCTGCCTCTGTCTGAGCAGTGAGCACCCAGCATTGTCCCGCCCACACAACCATCTGATTGGTTACATACAAAGCCAATCAGCAGTGCGTATTCAGAGCGATGTAACAGCCAATTAGCAGGGCGTATTCAGAGCGATGTAAAAGCCAATCAGCAGTGCGTATTCAGAGCGCATGGAGTCAGTGCTCCAGCGTTGAGATGAGCAGATAGGTGTTTAGCAGGTGAGCAGCTGACATCGTAAACTCCCCAAATTATAAAAAACACTTCCCAGTCCCAACTATTACAAACATCGCTATGAGGTCAAACTGCAGCCCAGCTCTCTCATAGTTCTGGGTTGAGGTGAAGGCTAATTAGCTTTTAGCGTTACGTTAGCTCATTTTGCTGTGTGTGTGTGTGTGCGTGTATAATAAAAGTCAACTACAGGCTTCCCAATTGCTGTAATAAATTAAGCATGAGTTGACTTGAAACTGCTTAATGTTGCACTTTTTATATGTACAAGAAAGGTTTTGTCGTTTTATTTAATCAAAGCAAAAATTTGAGGCAGTTTAATGTGGATTAACGTGGGTAGAATTATTATAGTGTTCCGAATGTTAAAAGGATAAAGCCATTGTTTACAAATTTGGTAAGTAAATAACCAAAACATTTATATTTTGTTGTTTTCTTACTGTACCGAAAATCAACCGAACCGTGACCTCTAAACCGAGGTACGTACCGAACCGAATTTTTTGTGTACTGTTACACCCCTAGTAATATACAATTAATACTGTAAACAGTATTAACGATAACTGCGGTAAAACTCTGACCGTTAGTCTTACCCGATTAAATTTAAATAATTGAAAAACCACGATTGATAACTGCACTTTGATAAACTGACTGACTGCGAAAAAAGTGGCATTAATATATTTCCTGATTAAGAAACCACATATCCCAATCTAAACGTTATAAATAAACACATTGCTGTCTGAGCAACTAAGGCCATGTCCACACAAACAGGCATACTTAATATAAGCATACTTAGGCCTCTTGTCCGCACGCAAATGCATACTTTTGTCCTTAAAAATGCAGGCTTTTGCAAATGCTGGCCAAAGTATAGAGTTCCAAAGCTCTACACTCAGCCAGCGTATGTGTGTCGACAGCACAAGCGGAGATTAGTACTCCTCTGATGACGTCACGGTTGTGTGCTGTCATTACCAGAGCTCAACAACACTGGCTTGTTGCCTTTAAACACATGTTAAGTAGACTTTCCGTATATTTTAACGTAAACATTCTATTTTAACTCTCCATTAACAAAAAAGACGCATCAAAACGGGCTTTGTGACACTCCCGTCAGTGACAATAACAGCTGTAACAAGCAAGACTTTTTGCTTTGTGTCATAAGAAAGGTGCAACATTATCTCTTGTTTTTAATCCCTGACTAACGACAGATCATGAAGTTAACTTACATGTATTACTTCCATATGTGTAGATGGAGCCGGAACGACAGCGCATGTGCGTAAAAAGACAAAGAACAACTAAAAAAAAACAGCATGAAGCTTCCTTCTTGTTGGTGTGTACTGATGTTAAAGGCAATACACACTTTATTGCACATGTACTATAACAAATGATTAGATTTCCCTAGCTTGTTAGTACGTGCTGATTTTAGAAATAATGCACACTTCACTGCACATGTAATATATCACCATGTTGCTGATTAAACATGTTGTAATTCCATTAGTGTTGGGTTTCAGCAGCACAGGCTAAAAAAAGATTAATAATGGTCCCAGGTCTCTGTGTGAGTGCAGGCAGGTTTTTAAGATAATGTACATGTCCACTGTATGTCTGGTATATCAAAATAAACATTATACTAACAGGTGTAATGTCACCAAGTTAGCTGTTGCTGCTTTTACAGGCTTCTGATTGAATAACCTGCTGTGCATGACAGCAAGTATATGCTTCTGTAGACATACAGTTTTGAAACTACACTTGTGTGGATGGAGATCGTTTTAACCTTAAATATGCGTTTTTGAAACTCTCCATGTTCGTGTGGACATGGCCTTAGAACAAAATCATTGTTCTATACTCAAAGGTAGGGATGGGAATCGAAATGTATCAATTCCTTGGAATCGTTTGCCTTTTATTCAAACGGTTCTCTTATCAAATCCTTCCGGGAAAGGCTGGGCGATACGGCCTTTTAATATCTCGATATTTTTGGGCCATGTCACGATATACAGTAGGGCAAAAAAGTATTTAGTCAGCCACCGATTGTGCAAGTTCTCCCACTTCAAATGATGACAGAGGTCTGTAATTTTCATCATTGGTACACTTCAACTGTGAGCGAAAGAATGTGAAAAAAAAAAAATCAAGGAATTCACATTTTAGGAATTTTAAAGAATTTATTTGTAAATTATGGTGGAAAATAAGTATTTGGTCAACCATTCAAAGCTTAGCTCTCACTGATGGAAGGAGGTTTTGGCTCAAAATCTCAAGATACATGGCCACATTCATTCTTTTCTTAACACGGATCAATCGTCCTGTCCCCTTAGCAGAAAAACAGCCCCGAAGCATGACGTTTCCACCCCCATGCTTCACAGTTGGTATGGTGTTCTTGGGATGCAACTCGGTATTGTTCTTCCTCCAAACACGACGAGTTGCCAATCCTCTGCTGTTTCATCCATGTAACCATTTTTGTACAAAAAAATCAACTCGTCGTGTTTGGAGGAAGAAGAATACTGAGGTGCATCCCAAGAACACCATACCTACTGTGAAGCATGGGGGTGGAAACATCATGCTTTGGAGCTGTTTTTCTGCTAAGGGGACAGGACGATTGATCTGTGTTAAGGAAAGAATGAATGGGGTCATGTATCGTGAGATTTTGGGCCAAAACCTCCTTCGATCAGTGAGAGCTTTGAATGGTTGACCAAATACTTATTTTTCACCATAATTTACAAATACATTCTTTAAAATTCCTACAATGTGAATTCCTGGATTTTTTTTCACATTTTGTCTCTCTCACAGTTGAAGTGTACCTATGATGAAAATTACAGACCTCTGTCATCATTTTAAGTGGGAGAACTTGCACAATCGGTGGCTGACTAAATACTTTTTTGCCCCACTGTATATCGCGATATTTTGCCTTGAATGAACACTTGATGCATATAATCACACCAGTATGATGATGTGTGTCTACATTAAAACATTCTTGTTCATACTGCATTAATAAATGCTCATTTTAAACTTTCATGCTGAGAGGGAAATCCAAACTAAGTCATTTTACCAAAACTGTGTTTGTTAAACAATTATCAAGCAGTGGCACAAACACTCACGTCATTTCCAAAACATAAAGTGCAAGATTGTCAGAGACATTTTAAAACAAGGTATTAGTGCACTTTTTGTGCATGATTTCACTAAGATGACATACCAAAACAATACTAAATTAAAGTGCACTTTTTGTACAGAATGCCACTACAATAGCTAAACACAAATAAAGTGCATTTCTGTGCATATGTCACAAGATATATCAAAAACTGTCAAATAAAAACTAGCTGCATAATAGAAAATCAAACAATGCATGTCCTTCGTCCTGTGGTAGGTTCCTGCGGACGTTATCTCCTGTTGTTGATTTTATTTTTTTCATACGGTGTTGATCTGGAAATTGTTGCTTCAGCATTTTGTGAGTGTGGCACCGAATGGAGATGTTGACATGCAGTTTCAAGCACTCTTCATTCTCTAGCGGGTGACTTTTCAAATGATGCTACAAATTAGCAGTGCTGCTACTTTTTGTAGCAACGTTTTTGCCGCATAATTTTTCAACATATTCCTGCTTGAAGCCAAACCACCGCCAGATGATGCTGTTTTTCTTGGGAATTAATTATTCCTCCATTTGTTACCAGATTCGCAGCTTCTCTCTCTTGTATTACCACTCACAACGCACCGTTAGCATCACAGCTTATGTTACCCATGTAGCTACCTCTCTGCTTGGGGAGGGCATGTGACGTTGCACGCGTGACGTATATGAGAAGGTGCGTTTGTTTGTCTCTCTGTGAGAAGGAGAGACAAGAAAGAAAGGGAAACGCATGCAGTGTAATGCCCGCAGCTAAAAGCAACTGTGAGAACATATACTCGCAGATCACGATATAGTAACTTTCTATAACGCACAGAGATAAACTTGCGATCTATTGATATAATCTATATTGAGAGCTGACGTGACTACGCACGTTACATAAAGATTCATCCCCACCCGGAAGTAGGGCTGGGCAATAACTCGCAACCTTAAAATTATTATAAGTAGCGCTGTTGCAATCTTTTTCTGCAAAATGTAGTCAACTTTAGAGCAGTTGTTGCGCTGTGCTCCGCCATTTTAAGACCTGATTTATCGCCCAGCCCTACTTCCGGGTGGGTATGAATCTTTATGTGACGTGCGTAGTCACATCAGGTCTCAAAATGGCGGAGCACAGCGCAACAACTGCTCTAAAGTTGACTACATTTTGCAGAAAAAGATTGCAACAGCGCTACTTATAATAATTTTAAGGTTGCGAGTTCATCAAGAGGAGGACATACGTGCAATATGCTTAAACATCTAAACTCAGCATGCAATAATTATGAATGAAAGTCGCATTTTTATCCACTCCTATTTCATCCCAGTAGCAGTAAAGTCACCTGAATACAACAGGTACTAACTCACACCTATCATGTTACCACTATTATTTGTTAAATTGAAATGAATGCCTTCACATTTAGATGAGCATGACGAGAAACACATTCTGACTGGCTTCAAGGTGGCAAGCCCCAATTCACGTGTGCCGCTAGACGAATGTCACCGAGCAGCGACTAAGTTTGTGGTCAAAAGTTAGCATTTTCGGTAGGTGAATGTTCAATTGTAGTGAGAGAAAAGTTGCATGTTTTTCTGCGACTAAATTTTCTCTTTCATATTATATATACATTTGAAACCCATAAAATTTGAATTTGGTGTAAAAGTCCATTCATGTCAGCAATTAACTTCAAATGTGAAACTAATTTGTGATATTAACTCATTACATGCAAAATGAGATTTGCCAAGCCTTTAGTGGCTATAATTCTGATCATTGTGGGTTAGTTTTTGAAACCATACATTTTCTGAGATTTTCAATTCAAAGTTTGCCCTAATCATAACCAATGAGGGCTTGACATATACAGTGAGAGTAAAAAGTATTTGATCCCTTGCTGAATTTGTTGGTTTGCCCACTAATAAAGACATGATCATTCTATACTTTTAATGGTAGATGTATTGTAACATGGAGAGACAGAATATCAAAACAAAAATCCCCCAAAAAACTTTCAACAATATATTTAATTCATTTGTATTTCATTGAGGGAAATAAGTATCTGATCCTTCGAGACAAAAGCAGTTAATACTTGGTGGCAAAGCCTTTGTTTGCAAGCATAGCGGTCAGACGTTTGTGGTAGTTAACCACAAGGTTAGCACACATATCAGGGGAAATTTTGGCCCACTCTTCTTTGCAGATCCTCTCGAGATCATTCAGGTTGGTGGGCTGTCGCTTGGCAACTCGGACCTTCAGCTCCCTCCATAGATTTTCAATAGGATTGAGGTCCTTTGTTGCCTTTGCTGTATGCTTTGGATCGTTGTCATGTTGGAAGACCCAACCACGGCCCATTTTCAGCTTCCTGGCAGAGGGGAGGAGGTTGTCCCCCAAGACTGCACGGTACATTGCTCCATCCATCTTCCTACTGATGCGGTGTAGTAGCCCTGTGCCCTTGGCAAAGAAACACCCCCAAAACATAATGCTTCCACATCCATGCTTGATGGTGGGCATAGTGTTATTTGGGTCATAGGCAGCATTTTTCTTTCTCCACACACGACGTGTAAAGTTTAGGCCAAATAGTTAAATTTTGGTCTCGTCTGACCATAGAACCTTCTCCCAATCACTTTGTGCATCTTTGAGGTGATCATTGGCATACTTTAGGCGGGCCTCCACATGTGCCTTCTTAAGCAGGGGTACCTTTCGGGCAGTGCAGGATTTTAACCCATTCCGTCGCAAAGTGTTGCCAACTGTTTTCCTGGTGACTGTGGTCCCAGCTGACTTGAGGTCATTCACTAACTCCTGCTGAGTGGTTGCAGGACGATTTTTTACAGTTCTCATGATCATTGCAAGCCGACGAGGTGAAATCTTCTGTGAAGCACCAGATTGAGGTCTGTTGATGGTCATGTTATACTTTTTAAATTTTCTGACAGTTGGACAGATGGTTTTTACTTTGATTCCCAGCATCTTGCTAATGTTTTTGTAGCCCATTCCAGATTTGTGCAGGTCAACAATCCTGCCTCTGAGGTCCTGAGAGAGTTCTTTTGTCTTACCCATGTTGGAGAGCTTGGAATCTGTTTGAGTCTCTGATCAGGTGTCTTTTATACAAGTGATTAGTTAGAACAGGTTTCTTCAATTCAGTCTTCTATTCCCAAGTTGATTGGGAGTGTCTAACTGCTCTGTGAAAGCCAGAAATCCTAATGCACACAAGGGGATAAAATACTTTTTTCCCTCAATGAAATACAAATCAATTAAAATATATTCCTTAAAGTTATTTTCTGGATTTTCTTTTTGATATTCTATCTCACCATGTTTGAATACAGCTACCATTAAAAGTATAGAATGATCATGTCTTTATTAGTGGGCAAACCAACAAATTCAGCAAAGGATCAAATACTTTTTACTCTCACTGTGTCACAACGTGGTGGAATTGGGAGAGTGGCCGTGCAAACCTGAGGGTTCCAGGTTCAATCCCCACCTACTACCAACCTTGTCACGTCCATTGTGTCCTTGAGCAAGACATCTAACCCTTGCTCCTAATGGGTCGTGGTTAGGACCATGCATGACAGTGCCCACCATCAGTGTGTGAATGTGTGTGTGAATGGAAGAATGTGGAAATAGTGTCAAAGCGCTTTGAGAGCCTTGTAGGTAGAAAAACAAAATACAAGTACAACCCATTTATTATTTGCTTGTGATAAGTTAATATCACATAATACTGTATGCTCCATTCTTGTGTAATTTGCACATGATTAAATTCTACAGATCAATATTAATTTCTGATGTATTTTTTTAAAGTTTATTTTTTTCCTTTTTGCCACGTGTGTCTCTTGAGGCGTCACTGTCGGCTTTGTAAGGTCATGTTACCTCTAAAATTAACATAATTGATTCCAACCCAACGTTTTTCCCCCTTTTCGCCCCCCCAAAAAATCGGTAAAAAGAACCGAATCGTTGAGCAGAATCGAAAGTGGAATCGGAACCAAAAAGATCTTATCAATTCCCATCCCTAGTTAGAGGAATACAAGACAGAGATGTTTTTACGGTGTGTCCAAGTAATGCTGAACAGAGTAGGACGCCACAACGCCTGCAAAAAATAATGATATATTTGTATTTGTAATGCACTTTTAAGTTAAATACATCTTAAAGTTATACGGTACAAACCAATATTTAAATCAATAAAAGCTTAGCCATTAAAACAGATACAATACTAAAACTAAAACACTATCAGTGAAGCCTAAGAAACACAATAACATTAAAAATAGTTGTTGATAAGTGTGTCTATTTTAGTTGTTTTATTATTAATAACTTGGTCAAAAGATTTTGGTGTGTGTAAATACTTTTTAAACACATTCAACAATACGGCAATAATGATTATAACCATGAGAATTTCGGTCATGATAACGTGATATGCAATTTTCATAATGTTACATCTCCTTTGTATACATTAGGAAAGGGTGACTGGCCTATAGTGGATTATATTTACATTGCACTACCTAAAAAGTAGCCCCAAATGGCAAAACTTTCTGGATCAACCGTTACGTTAGTGTGTTAATTGCTTAGGTAGTAAAATGGATTCCTTTTCTGGTTTTATCGATACAGAATCTTCAGTTTGGTACAAAAACTAATCAAGTTTCCACAGCATACACATTGAGTGAGGGATAGGAAGTGTGCCTCGCATTATGCAATGCATCTACTTGGCAAACAAAAACAGTGCAGCCTATCCTTTAACTAGCACAAGTCATGGCTAGCAATAGTGGAAGGGTTTGAAAAACCTTGTTTGGGAACACATGGCCTTCCTTCCCTGTTAATTGCGTACACAGGGAAAGATAAATACGCTTACAATGGAGCAACTGGGAACCATGGTGTCATTGCGTCTATTGCATTTATTCTGACCATAAAACCCAATAAATAACCATCCAAAAAGCGCCAACAACGCTCAATTTACATTTTGTAACCTTAATGATAACCATTTATTAGTGATATAGTTATTATAAGCGCTAACGTTAAGGACCTACCTTAACAGCGCATTGCTCAGAAAGAGGCAACTTCCTTATGCTGATGTACTGACATCATGAGCTGGTGAGCTGCTTTGTCACCTCAGAGCTTGTGAAAGTTATTTTGAGATTATAAATCATACCGCTAATCTGGATAGCAAAATTATATGGACATAAACTGAGGAGTTGGTACACTTTGTCAACCAACTTAGAACCGGAAATGGCAAAAAAGATCCGAAAAGATGCCCTTTTTTCTTTGCGTAGATTATGAGTCATTTTTCATCCAAATAGGAATATATCAACATCCCAACAGTCAGCATTCCAGTGAGAGCAGACAATGTACAGTAATTGATGTATAATTATGTTTGTTGAGTCTCATGAAATCTGCAGGGAATTGTTACCAGTGATGTTTTTGAAGGATATAAACAAACGTCGTGATACGTTTTTGAAATCAGCAGACCTTAATGGAAGTGTTTGGTTGTTTTTTTAAAGGGCTTTATGGGCAGAATAAAGCGACTCCTTCAGGCTCCATTATAAGAGGACTTTTGCTTGCATTTATTTACTAGTTAGAGTACATAAAAAAGAAAAACATATGTGAGCTTGTCTTGCACAAGCAGGGTTTCCTCTTTGATGTACTGTGGCGGTGCGTTATGGCACCATATTAGCCGCCACACCTTAAAAATTAGGGTTTTTTTTAAAAGTGAAAATAAAATAAGGTAACATAATGTATTGTAGCATTTAGAAGAAGACATACAAAGTCTGACACTCTTTCTAAGCTTTTATTGCCAATAGTATGCGATTAGCGGGCCCAATTCCAACAAGTTTTTTTTTTCCTCCGCGCACGCACGTCTTGGAAACCGGATGTTGTGAACCTGTAAGCCATACACAAAGCAGATGCAGCATGTTCGGATTGTGGACGTACTTTAATGTATTTGGAATATACCCGCGGACAGCAATCAACAAACTTTAAGATGACGGTGTTGACTATTGAGAGACAGGTTTGAATTAGCGCGACGGAAGTGTGACGCCAGGTTTTCTGCAGCTCGTTTTTCGTCGCATACATGGAGAGACAGAAGTATAGAGTCTGTAAACACGAGTACAGTTTTTTAATAACACCAGAAATAGATGCTAAAGTTGTTTTTAGTCGTTTTCAATTAACTAAGATTGTTCCAAAAAAAACTATAAGGATTGGAGAAATATCTACATGAAAAATAAAACTTCTCAACAAAGTACATTGCATAATAAACAGCAACAATTGAAAAATAAAGCAACACCATATTTTGTAAGGAACAAATATGTTAAAACTATAAGAACAAATAGTGTGATGACGTCCTATAGACCACGCCCCCACCGCCACAGGTATCTTGGCAATCTCGGGGAAAACCTAATTAGGATTGTGAGTACACTGCATGATCTGAATTCTAATTGGTACATTCAGTAAAGGAACAAAAGTTTGGACACATCTTCTCATTCAATGCGTTTTCTATATTTTGATGACTATTTACATTGTAGATTGTTACTAAAGGCATCAAAACTATGAATGAACACATGTGGAGTTATGTACTTAACAAAAAAAGGTGAAAAACCGGAAACATGTTTTATATTGTCTTTTATTCAAAACAGCCACCCTTTGGTCTGATTACAGCTTTGTACACTCTTGGCATTCTCTTAATGAGCTTCAAGAGGTAGTCACCTGAAATGGTTTTCACTTCACAGATGTCATAGTTTTGATGCCTTCAGTGACAATCTACAAGGTAAATAGTCATGAAAATAAAGAAAACGCATTGAAATTAGGTGGGTTGTCCAAACTTTTGGCCTGTACTGTATCTAAAGACACTTTCTGAAAAGTGGATCGTTTTATTTCTCTCTACAAATTATTTGATAAAATAATTAATAAGCTAAATTGAAATAGACAGACAACATTAACACTCTGTGTTGGCCCTGCGATGAGATGACGACTTGTCCAGGGTGTACACCGCCTTCCGCCCGATTGTAGCTGAGATAGGCACCAGCGCCCCCCACGACCCCAAAAGGAATAAGCGGTAGAAATGGATGGATGGATGGAATTGAAATAGTCTTCAAAGGGGCCTTTTAATGTGTAAAACATACAACAGTCAGCCCCCTGGTACCCCCTTTGGAAAATAGATGCTCCATCTTCAAAAAATTAAAGGGTTGTATGACTTGTCCAAGGTGTGCCCCGGCTACCGCCCGAATGCAGCTGAGATAGACTCCAGCACCCCACACCACCCCGAAAGGGACAGGCGGTAGAAAATGGATGTCTGGATGATAACGAAACTATTCAGACCAGACATCTGCAGTCCACATAAACCTGCAATATGTTAATCTTTAGTGCAGAGTTTCTTAACCATAGGGCGGGGGCCCGTTGTTGGGCCGCCATATCTCAGCTACAATTGGGCGGAAGGCGGTGTACACCCTGGACAAGTCGCCACGTCATCGCAGGGCCAACACAGATAGACAGACAACATTCACACTCACACACTAGGGCCAATTTTGTTATAGTGTTGCCAATCAACCTATCCCCAGATGCATGTCTTTGGAGGTGGGAGGAAGGCAGAGTACCCGTAGGGAACCCACGTATATTTAATATTATTTATTAATTTAGTTTACCTTTATAGCACAACAGTTTTATGCACATTTATTTTTTCATCCGTTATCTATGCATCCCTTCTTATGCAGTATATATGATTAATGCTTTTTTCCTAAATCAGCCTGACCAAAGCCTAAAGTTTGTGTTCAATATCATTTGGCAAGGTTATTAACCAGGTAAAATGTAAGTAAGTTAGATATAATTGTTGAATACGACTAAAATCAAGAGTAAAATGATTAATTCAGTGTTAATAATAGAGCAGGTCAAAGAGGTTTAGAAGCCCTGCTCTGGTGCATTGTCATGTCATCATTTACACCCAATAATGGCTCAAGATGATGAGGGAACAAAAGCAGTTGACTAAAGACAAATGCTACACGTCAGCTGGTCATGTCGAAGATAAACAACGATTAGATGTACTTTATGACAAATGTGCGATATCTATTTATTCAACGGAGGCATCTGAGGTAATTGACATGGTGAATTATCATTACCAATGAAAATACAATTAACGCTTTCAACGAAATAGCAATAGCGAATGACTTAAGTCACAAACTGACAGCCATTTGTGAGCAGTGCAACACATTTGTGTAATGATTACAAAATTGAGGAACGTTAGGTAGATTGAAAGTAGGCCTATTTTACAACAATTTAAACATATGACGACGCCAACAAATGGAACTGCTATCATTTCCAGTCGCACATAGCATGAGAAAGACGAGCCTGCGGCCTTGTCGACGGGCTTATTGTGCAACCGCGGCCAACTGTTTTGTCACTCCAAACAACAACCTTTGCGTAATGGCTGTAACCACTGCAACTTGAGGGTGGCCCTTCTTTCAGTTGTACCAGACATAAAAGTGTGATTACTTAACAACAATGTTAATTTTGGCCGAATTTCAAGCGAAGCTAACACGGTAGCTTCTCTATATCCTCAAGTCCAGTAACGACCACACACACCCCAACTACAAACAGACGATATTAAACAGAAATAGCATTTTAATTCTTACCTAAATAGATGTCACCGAATGATCCACTTCCGATTTTTCTGCCGAGTCTGTATCGGTTTCCCACTCTTAGCTCCATTCTGCTGCTGGCTAACGTTACACAAGTTAATCCTTAATTTATTTTCAACCTTTACGTGTCTTCTATGTCCTCCTTGTATTTGTGTCCTAAAGTGGTTGTTCACTTGACAACCTCGGGGGAAAAAAAAAAAAGCTCAATTCTTGTCTCCCCGGATTCGGATTCTTCTGTGCAGTCCAAAATTCACCATCCCTTTTTTCCTTGTCCGAATATCGGATACCTATAATTTTGGTATCAATCGATAGTGTAAAACACGTAGTTTATGTTCTCTTATGTTGGGGGTTCATTTTGAGGAAAAAACGAGAGGATTGAGACGGATTGGAACCCCGGACCAGTTCTCGTACAACTCCCTTTTAGCGTAAGGCTATTTTTTTCCCCCTTCGTTGGGATCATAGAGGTCGGGCTAGCTGGTTGTCACTGACGTCACTTCCCCTAGCAACCACGAGCAGATATGGAAATAAAAACATATGTTTGCGTGCCGAGTTAGTGTTTTCCTGAAAATAGTAGAATTTATAAATTTGGTAACAGTGTAATAATGTAATTGTTGTCTTTATCAAAAACTATGAACACTATTTGGGGCGTTTTTTTAATTTTCTGAAGATACAAACAATATTTGGAGACTGCAATCGAAAAATGATTAAGGCTTATTGGTACCCAAACATATTTATGTTGGCATACAAACTCCCGTAATTATATTTCTAGCAGGCATTTTATATACAATATAATGGTAAACGCGAGTCCGCCCAAATATGTCGTCACCTCCGCCAATTGGTATTTTCTGATTGGACGACGGTGCTCCAACTGCAGAGGTTTTTTCTCATTGGTTGTCAAGCAGGCCAATCAGAATACGGACAGAGGACGCTCACATGGCCAAACTGTTGTTGTACAGATTGGATAACCGCCTGGCACGTGTACTCCAATGTTCTTCATGGCGTGTGCATGCTGTGGTCACACCCTGTAGGATTAAAGGTTTAACACAACCTGATAGTGTTCATCTTGGACCAATTACACTCCGTAAAGACGTACGTTCATGAATACACGCTTTATGTAACCATCCAAAACGTTAAGGACATTTTCTTTGGGAGAAATAAATGTAAGACACATGTAGTTTAAAAAAAAAAAAAAAAAAAATTAAATAGGGATGCCCTATTGTAGTGGTTCTCAACCTTTTTACAGTGAAGTACCCCCTGTGAACATTTTTTTAATTCAAGTACCCTTTAATCAGTGCAATGCATTTTTGGTTAAAAAAAAGAGATAAAGAAGTAAAATACAGCACTATGTCATCAGTTTCTGATTCATTAAATTGTATAACAGTGCAACATATTGCTCATTTGTAGTGGTCTTTCTTGAACTATTTGCAAAAAAAGATATAAAAATAACTAAAAACTTGTTGAAAAATAAACAAGTGATTCAATTATAAATGAAGATGTCTACACATAGAAGTAATCATCAACTTAAAGTGCCTTCTTTGGGGATTGTAATAGAGATCCATCTAGATTCATGAACTTAATTCTAAACATTTCTTCACAAAAAAAGAAATCTTTGACATCAATATTTATGGAACATGTCCACAAAAATCTATCTGTCAACACTGAATATTGCATTGCTGCATTTCTTTTCACAGTTTATGAACTTACATTCATATTTTGTTGAAGTATTATTCAATAAATATATTTATAAATAATTTTTGAATTGTTGCTATTTTTAGAATATTAAAAAAAATCTCACGTACCCCTTGGCATACCTTCAAGTACCCCCAGGGGTACACGTACCCCCATTTGAGAACACCTGCCCTAGTGCATGTACTCTGCTGTTTTATAGTCCAGGAAGTCTATTGGAACCCAGACAAAAATCAACTTAGGCCAAGCAATAACAACACATTTTAGAATATCCAATTAGTTTCCTGTTGGATAGTATAACTATTGGCTTGATGCTAGTGTGACTGGAGTATCATTTTGAAATTTCCCTCTGTTTTTTTAAACCTATATGGGAATTTTTGCCCCTTTGTGTTGCGTGGGTGCACCTGCATCGACTAAAATAATAATTAATGCATCCATCCATTTCTTACCGCTTGTCCCTCTCTGGGTCGCCGGGGGGCTGGAGCCTATCCCAGTTGCATTTGGGCGGAAGGCGGGGTTAGGGCTGGGCGATATATCGATATTAACAATATATTGCGAGTTTGTCTCTGTGCGATATAGAAAATGATTATATCATGATATTTGAGTATACGTTCTAATGCAGTTGCTTTTAGCTGCAGGCATTACATTACAGGCTCTTCTCGCTCTTTCCTGTGTCTCCTTCTCACAGAAAAGCGCACCTTCTTACACACGTCACATACTGTCACGTCATACATCACATACGTACACGCCCTCGCGGAGCAGAGAGGTAGCAGCATGGCTAATGTTAGCTGTGATGCTAGCAGAGCCGTGTGAGTGGTACTACGAGAGAAAGAAGGTGCGAATGAAGAAAGAAGTAATTCCCAAGAAAAACAGCAGGGGGTCCATTGTCTGGCGGTGGTTTGGCTTCAAGTGGGAATATGTCGAACAGACAACCAAAATAAGTCAAGCATGCGGCAAAAGTGTTGCTATAAAAAGTACCATTACTGCTAATGCGTAGCATCATTTGAAAAGGCACCTGCTAGAAAATGAAGAGTGCTTATGCCGCGTATCAACATCTCCATTAGGTGCCACACGCCCACACCATCAAAATGCCGAGGCAAACATTTTCAGATCAACAACAGATATAGTCAACAACAGAATAACGTCCATAGTAACTTAAAACATAGCAAAGGACGAGCACTATTTGATTTCCTATTATGAAGCAAATTTTTATTTGACACTTAAAATACATCCATTTTTTCTACCGCTTCTTTCCTTTGGGGTCGCTGGTGCCTATCTCAGCTACAATCGGGCGGAAGGCGGCGTACACCCTGCACAAGTCGCCACCTCATCGCAGGACACTTAAAATGTCTCTGACAATGTTGTACTTTCTGTTTTGAAAATGACATGAACGTTTGTGCCATTGCTTAATAACTGTTTAATAAATACAGTTTTGGTCAATTAACTTAGTTGTCATTTCCTTCTCCGCATGAAAGTTTAAAAAGGAGCATATATTAATGCAGCATGAATGAGAATGTTTTAATGTAGACACATAAAATCTTCATACCGCTGTGATTATATGCATCAAGTGTTAATTCAAGGCCAAGGCAAAATATCGAGATATATATCGTGTATCGCGATATGGCCTAAAAATATCGAGATATTAAAAAAAAGGCCATATCGCCCAGCCCTAGGCGGGGTACACTCTTGACAAGTCGCCGCCTACCATGAATTGATTAACATGGACCCCGACTTAAACAAGTTGAAAAACTTATTCGGGTGTTACCATTTAGTGGTCGATTGTACGGAATATATACTGCACTGTGCAATCTACTAAGAAAAGTTTCAATCAATCAATCAATCTCATCACATGTTAAATGATGCTGCTTACTGTATTATAAACTATGACATTTTTTCACAGCTATAAACATAGGTTATTAGGAGCAATATATTGATTATCGCCATACCAAAATATCACCTTTATTGTGAACTGTTTGGTAGCAGCCATATTATGCTTGGATTTTTTCTTTTTGCACAGCCTTTATCAGAACATATATACAAAACAAAACATCCATCCATCCATGCTTGTCCCTTTTTGGGTTGTGGGGCTGGAGCCTGTCCCAGTTGCTTTTGGGCGGAAGGCGGCGTGCACTCTTGACAAGTGGCCGCCTCATCGCAGGTCCAACTCAGATAGACAGCCACACTAGGGACCAACCTGCTCAGTGGCCTTTTGGTGAGAGTGTCCGTCCTGAGATACATAGGTTGTGAGTTCAAACCCCCGGCGGAGTCATACCTAAGACTATAAAAATGGGACCCATTACCTCCCTGCTTGACACTCAGTATCAAGCAGGGCTTCCCACATATTCATTTATTTGTGGCAGCCCGCCACGAAAGAATTAAGGCCACCACAAATAAAAAAATAAAAAATAAAAATAAATATTTTTTTTTTCGGCTTTTGACTCGCTCGACCGCTCATAATAGCAATGGGACTCTGTCTGTGAATGGAGCTTGTAGTTACATATTATATAAATATGTAAATATTATATTAATATGTATATAAATATGTATATAAATATGTACATAAAGTGTACATATATATATATATATATATATATATATATATATATATATATATATATGATTTATGACACCAAAAGACTGCGATGAGGTGGCGACTCGTCCAAGGTGTGCCCCGCCTTCCGCCTGATTGTAGCTGAGATAGGCACCAGCGCCCCCCGCGACCCCAAAAAGGAATAAGCGGTAGAAAATGGATGGAAATGGATGGACACCAAAAGACTTCCAAAGTTTGCGAATAATGGGGACTGGACACTGGCCGAGAGTTGGCTGGCGGCCGAGAGTGGAGTCGGCTCTCTTGGTTGCTTTGTTGGGTCTGCTCCTGTCCCTGGCTATGCTCCCTCCACCCCAGCAGACGATGGCGTGGAACACCGCAGAGGCAACCACAGTGGTTATGTTTCTTTTAGTTTTTATTCATAGCTGTGTGTAGAAGTGGCTGGTTGTGTCCGCTGCTTTAATGTCTTTAATGTCTTTTGTATTCTTTGATTTTTGATGTTTCCCTCTTACACACATGTGAGAGGGATGTGTACTATGGCTATGAGTTGTTGTTGTTTTTTTCCCTTGGCCTCAGTCTGGACCTCCTCTCCAGGGCCCAGACTTAGACTGATTTTTTTATTATATTTTCTTTTATTTTAATCTTCTATTTTTTTCTCCCATTCGCCCCACTTGTGTACCTGTATCTCACCTTTTTTGTAAGTGGCGCTGGAAGCCGGCAGACCCGTCAGTGATCCTGTTCTGTCTCCCTGTAACGTTTGTCTGATCTTGAATGGGATTGTGCTGAAAATTTTAATTTTCCTGAAGGAACTTTCCTGAAGGAATAAATAAAGTACTATCTAATCTAATCTAAATAAGTGATCAAAATAGTGTCAATCGAAGGGAGAGTCCCGAGCCATTTTGAGAGATAATGAGGAAGCCAGTAAGTCACGTGATCCGTGGCGCAGAGCTATGAACCACAGATTCCTTCCCATCAACAACAATGCAAATCAAGCAGACTCAGTGAGAGCCAACAACGATTACTTGTGACAAATAATGATCCAGGACCTTATATTTTTGAGCCCGAACACGAAAAGGATGAGCAATAAGTTTCAGAAGCCAAGTGCTAAACGAATGTAGATTTTTTTAAACACTTTAGCACTGTAAATGATAAATGAGTTATACTTGGATAGCGCTTTTCTACATTCAAGGTACTCAAAGCGCTTTGATACTATTTCCACATTCACACACACATTCACGGCGGGAGTTACCATGCAAAGCCCTAACCACGACCCATCAGAGCAAGGGTGAAGTGTCTTGCTCAAGGGCACAACGGACGTGACGAGGTTGGTAGAAGGTTGGGATTAAACCAGGAACCTTCAGGTTGCTGGCACGGCCACTCACCCAACTTCGCCACTCCCTTCAAGAGTGGACACTACCGGAGGAGTTTGAGGCACCTTCCTTTGTTTGGAAAACAGCATAAGTGTTGTCTTGTCAGCAGTGAGAGCCGGTTTTAAGTAAATAAGTGAATTCTGCACAGCGACAAAAGCTGTCTGCAGGGAATTAAAAGCCTGTTCAACAGATGATCCAGAGCAATATATAATTGTAACGTCAGCATAAAAATACATATTAGCATCAGAGAAATGTTGTTCGAGATCATTGATGTATAGGATAAATAAGAACAGTGAAAAATTCCGAACTAAGGCCCTCATTTAATACACTGGGTCCTGTTTTCTAAATAATTTGAAAACCGAGCTACCGTATGTTCGGATAGTACAATGAGAAACAGCCTGTGTATTAAAATACAGTGGTCTACTGTGTCAAACGCTTTGGAGAGATCAGTCAAAAGTGAGGCACAGTACTGTTTTTTATTAAGCGCTGCAATGATGTCATATACCACCTTCATTGTCGCAGTGATGGTGCTGTGGTTTCCTGAAGCTTGATTGATATTTACAATTTTTTTTTTAAAATAAAATAACTCTTTCAACTGATCACAAACAAGAGATTCCAGAATTTTTGACAATACATTAATTCGATATTGGCCTATAATTAGAAAGAACTTCTGGATCACCTCCCTTTTAATAAAGGTAGGACAAATGCCATCCATCCATCCATTTTCTACCGCTTATCCCCTTTGGGGTCACGGGGGGCGCTGGTGCCTATCTCAGCTACAATCGGGCGGAAGGCGGGGTACACCCTGGACAAGTCGCTACTTCATCGCATGGCCAACACAGATAGACAACTTTCACACTCTCATTCACACACTAAGGCCAATTTAGTGTTGCCAATCAACCTATCCCCAGGTGCATGTCTTTGGAAGTGGGAGGAAGTCGGAGTACCCGGAGGGAACCCACGCATTCACGGGGAGGACACGCAAACTTCACACAGAAAGATGCCGAGCTCGGGATTGAACCCTGACTACTCAGGACCTTTGTATTGTGAGGCAGATGCACTAACCCCTCTGCCACCGTGAAGCCCAAGTAGGACAAATGCAGATTTTCAAACTGATGGAATGTCTTTGTTTTTAACTGATAAATTAAAAATAATTGAAAGTGACTCTGCTATTAAATCAGCTGCTAGCTTTAAAAAATAAGGCTCAATCAAGTTAGGTCCGGGGACTTTCCGTGGTCGAATGGTTTTAGGGCTTTATGCACTTCAAGAAAAGTAAATGGAGCAACATTGAAAGGATCTCCAGAAAACATGAGAGAGTCTGTACAAGGATTCCCTATAGTTGTCCCTGTTAAGGCAAATATAGAACCGGATGATAAAAAATGCTTGTTATTTTTATTCAAAGACAGATATTTGATCACTTTCCACAATTTCTGTGGGTTGTTGAGGTTCTCAGCGGTCACAGACAAAACATATTCTGATTTGGCCTTTTTGATACGCAAAATGCATTGATTTCAACGCTGTCTAAAATATGACAAATCAGTTGCAGAGTTATTTTGTCTTGCCTTATCCTATGTTTTATTACGCTCATGAATGATGTCTGCCAGTTCTAGAGAAAAAACTGCGATTTTCATATCCCTTCACTTTGTATTTCTTAAAAAGTGCATATTTTTTAATAATTTGCATAAAAATTCCTTTAAAAAAATACTAAGCTAGCTCTACATCTGCTATTAGATTTATATGTTCCCAGTCCACAATAGGTGTGAATGAATGATGGGTTCCAACTTCTCTGTGAGCGCTTTGAGTATCTAACAATAGAAAAGCGCGATATAAATCTAATCCATTATTATTATTATTATTATTATTATTATTACAATAGGCAAATTATGATGAAAAAATTAGAGGTTTGCAGTTCGGAATCCGAGTATTGGTACAAGCAGCAATAACACAATGATCACACAAATCATTACAGAATACACCAAAGGAAGATAACTTACAGTATGAGGCACATTAGTTAACATCAAATCAATCAAGGTAGATATATCTGGAATTTTGGGTTTAGGCTTGGTGGGAAAGTGACCAACTGGGTGAGATTAACAGAGTCACCTAATGGGCTCAATTGAGGACACTCATTCTGTTGACTCAATTGTTAGCTATTTATTTACAATTTTGAATGCATAAATAAAGCCAAGCATATGTGTTCTTGCCTTACAGAAGGATTTTGAGTGATAAACGGCACAGCTCTTTCCGATTTTTGTGCATTTCCAGTATGACTGATCTAATAATATGGTCAGAGTGCAGGGACGTTGCTACAGTGACAAAGAAGCTACGGAAATTGCTGAAGATGTTCGGGGCGGAATATTAAAAATGGCCGACTGAATTTTTACATGCTTTGCGGGTTGTAAATACAAACCCCGTTTCCATATGAGTTGGGAAATTGTGTTGTATGTAAAGATAAACGGAATACTATGCTCTGCAAATCATTTTCAACCCATATTCAGTTGAATATACTAAAAAGACAACATAGTTGATGTTCAAACTGATAAATGTTGTTTTTTTTTGCAAATAATCATTAACTTTAGAATTTGATGCCAGCAACACGTGACAAAGAAGTTGGGAAATGTGTCAATAAATACTGATAAAGTTGAGAAATACTCATTAAACACTTATATGGAACATCCCACAGTTGTGCAGGCTAATTAGGATCAGGTGGGTGCCATGATTGGCTTGCTTTCTTCTTGTTCCTCGTTTCCTGTTTGCTGGTTCCTTTTCCCTGTTTCCAGTCTGCTGTTCCTAGTTCCCGTTTTGTGTTTTTCCTGCATTTTTTGGACATTAAATCATGTTTCCCTGCATCCAGCCTGCCGTCTCTGCATCTTGGAGTTCATCACCAACAGTTCCTGACAACAACAGCACCTTAGTAACTGAATCTCATTACAGAAAAAGATGTGTAACTGCCAAAAAGGAGAAAACTTAAAGGGGAACTGCACTTTTTTTTAAAAAAATGTTGCGTATCATTCACAATCCCCATAAAATACAACAACATGTATGTGTTTTTTTTTTTTATGCATTCTTATTTGTAATATACGGCAAATATGAGTTGGCAAATAATAACGCTAATGGGACTAAAGAAATAAATGAAAAATGGGTTGTGCCTGTATAGCGCTTTTCTACCTTCAAGGTACTCAAAAGGCTTTGACACTACTTCCACATTCACACATTCAGACACACATTCACACACTGATGGAGGGAGCTGCCATGCAAGGCGCTAACCAGCACCCATCCGGAGCAAGGGTGAAGTGTCTTGCTCAGGACAAAACGGACATGACGAGGTTGGTACTAGGTGGGGATTGAACCAGGGACCGTCTCCCACTGCGCGTGCGCCCATAAAGCCTTCTCAAAAAACATCCAAAACTGCTAACAGTGGTCTAATTACATGTCATGACCTGAATATTAACCACTACTAGCAATATTTTTATTACAAGCACTGATACCGAGGAAATAATTTTAGCGGCGATGTGATCACAGAGAGGTAACTAGTTTATGTAGCTATTGACATATCGAACTGCTCTATCGCCTCTGAGTAGGTGGAAGTTAATTCTAGATTACAAACCATGCCTCTCACTTGTATAGTGTGATAGAGGGTTGTGGTCATAAACCGAGAAGTTGGTCAACTTTGACATTGACCCGGAAAAGACGCCTGTTTGCGCCTACCATTATTAATATTTTTTTTACCTTTGTGAGTATTATGATTAATTCTTCATCTAAACGGGAAAATATAAACATCTCATTAGTTGGAATCCCTCTGAGAGCAGTCAATGTACAGTAAGGTATTGTGTTATTATGTTAGCAGTTTGTATTTCCTGTTTAGCACTTAGCAATAGTACTACTTGCTGGATCTGCTTATCACTCAGCGTCTAAAAATTGTCACTCATCCTACGTATGCAGGCTCAAAAATATTGTTCGGTATCATCATTTGTACCAAAGTAGTCGTTGTCTCTCATGAAATCTGCCCTGACTAGAAGTTGTTGTTGAAAGAAACAGCAAACGTTGCAATGGGTCTGTGAAAATAATGCGCTGCTGTAATGCTTAAAATGAGCAAAATGCCATATTACATGTTATTGTGAATGTGCCTGTTACTACATTACATATACTGTATAAGTACAGTGTGTATGTAAGAGCGAATCCGATTACTTCTGTTCACTCTTACTTAAGGATTGTGAATGATAGGGAAAATTACCCCCAAAAAGTGCAGTTCCCCTTTAGAGAGATGCCTTGAGGAATGTCTCAATTATTCATTTATTGAGTTTTCATTTTCTTTATTCAACAAATTAAAAAATCATCAAGATTAAAATGTTTTTGACAAGAGTGACCTGGCCAATAGGCCGGCACAACAGATTTCATAAAACATAACAAAAACAACAACAACAAACTAAATACTTACAACATTAATATACAAAAAACCAACAATAGGTAAAAAAATCAAACGTTTCAGTAAAGACAATTAAAACAATTTAAAACAAGTACAGTGCCCAAAACCAGTTTGCTGATCCTTAAATTCCTCGAAAGTGATGAATTCAGATCCTTTTGAAATTCATTCAATGACTTTGGAGCACTGCAATGAGGTGGCGACTTGTCCAGGGTGTATCCCGCCTTCCGCCTGATTGTAGCTGAGATAGGCGCCAGCGCCCCCCGCGACCCCAAAAGGGAATAAGCGGTAGAAAATGGATGGATGGATGGACTTTGGAGCAGCATATTGTAAAGTTTTTTTTTTTCAACAAAGGTTTGTCTTGGCTCTAGGAACCAGCACACCAATATGTCCTGTAACTTTAAACTGTAGCGCCTGGAGACTCTACACACTAGAACATACAGTAAATAGATGGAAACTGTTACATGTTATGTTTCGGCCACAATGCCTGGTTGCTCCAGTCTGTTCCTCTCTCTTCAGACGTTCTAAGGCCGGCTGAGGGTGATTGCCTCATCAGCCTCTTAAGCTGAGGGGCTGAATCTCAGAGAAGCCTGTCTTTTCTCCGCTTGCAGGCGGACTACACTACTTTCCTGTTGCTGTTTCCCACATCAGCTCCCGTATCACTGATTCTCTTAACTCTGGCGTCTCCCCTGCTTTGGTGCTGCTTCGCCTCGAGCCGGACTTCTCGACTTAGGTTATTTTGTGTCTTTTTGATATTCCTTAATTTTTAATGGTACTGCTAAACAAGTTTTTGTAGACTTTTGTTGCTCTATGGCAATAAAGACTTTGTAAATTCAATCTCTGCTTCCACACACCAGCCCTCAGTCCTCTGCTCTTAAGGCCCGAGAAGTTCTCAGGCGACACAGGTGAGGTGCGCTCCTTTCTAACTCAATGTGAGCTGCACTTAGAGCTGCAGTTTGGCGTCCTACGCACTAAGAGAGCGTGAGTGGCTTTCGTCATGTCCCGTCTGTCGGGTAAGGCAGCCACTTGGGCAACTGGAGGGTGGAACTGCAGAACACCTGTATGCTACACCTACCCTGCATTCGGCAAAGCAATGGAGCAGATTGTGGAACTGGGCAAAGAGGCTGCAAGGTCGCTGTGGAGAGTGCGGCAGGGGGAGGGCTCTGTGTTGGACTTTTCCATTGACTTCCGCGCATTTGCTTCCCAGTATGATTGGAATGCCCCAGTGCTATTGGACGCTCATATCCTAGGTCACGCGCGGACCACATCCAAAACCAGATAATCCACTTGGACACCCCAAACGAGCTTGACGACCTCATCGTTAAGAGCCGTCTCAGTGAACAGAGGAGGATCGGCTTCTGCAGCAGGGACCCACCGGTGACTGCAGCAGGAGGAACGTCTCTGCCTACAGACAGCTGACGTCTACACCGGCATTTCCTGCCGCAAAGTATCCCGCCACGCCGTTTATGGATGAGGCCATGCAGCTGGGTGGCAGCCGTCTTACCTCTGCTAAAAGTACAAAGTAGTCGTCAGCCTCGTTTGTGTCTCTACCTCTGTTGTGGTGAAGTGGTACTGTGGAGAGGCTCAGCCGGCGAAGAGCAGCGGGGCCGGCTTAAAGCGTGCCCTGCCCCGCTGCTCGTTAGCCGGCTGCGCCTCTCCACAGAGACATACCATCACTCATTGTCCCGCGTGTACTGACAACCAGCGCTCCCGAGCGACACACCCCCCTCGTTCCAGCTCGGAGTCGGGAGTCAACCTTCCAATGACACATGCAACTGACTTGTTGGCTAGCCATATGCGGCTCCCAGCTTGTTCTGCACCTGTTTTAGTGCTTACTTGGCAACTTAAAAACAATCCCCATATTGTCTGAGTAAAATTATCGATCCTGAAGTGGAGCACATTTTGCCACACACACTCTCTGAAAGGAGAAACTAGTTTCAGATTGTAATATATTTATGTTATAATCCATCCATCCATCCATTTTTCTGCCACTTGTCCCTTTTCAATGGTCGCGGGGGATCACTGGAGCTTAATAATCATAATTAGTTACCAAACTTTTGAAAAAAATCCTCGTTTATAGTTTTGTACTCACCCCCACTGTTTGATTATGAACTCTTTGACCAAAATCACTTGTCTGGTCTTCTACTAAAAAGACAGTAAATCATTTTTAATTGGTGCTCCTTTTGGCAGAAGCTTCCATGTGGAGGCATCCGTTCGTGGTGCTTACGTAAAAAATCTACGTTTTTTGCTGGAGTGAGACCAACGCTGTAACATTTACCTTTGACCTTCAAATAAAGGCTAGAACGCGGGTAGAGTCAAAGAGCAATATAACAATACAAATATGTATCCATTCATCATTCAAAAGGAAATAAATTGTAACCTCTTATGCATTGTAAGAACGCATTTAAAAACTACAACTGCATTTACATTTGATAAGGAAATAGTGTCCTGATTCCACTGCGCTGCAAAATAGTTGCCTTAATGTACACAAACATTTTTTTTGAAGGTAATAACTAAAATTCTCCATGACGTTGAACCCAATTAATTATAAAATATAGCTCAACACATGGGCATAATGCTGGTACAATGGCACACAGGAATGCTCTTGTGTAACTCCTCCCTACCTTGTAAAGCCTGTTTGTACGGAGTATCTGTTTATTCAAGATAATTGACTGATACCAGAAGACCCACCACTCCCATCGGAGTACACTTTTCACTCCTTCGGTGTCATCCATTTCTAAATAAATGAGGAGATTATGCGACGCTTGTATCAACATACGCGTGATATACAAACCCCGTTTCCATATGAGTTGGGAAATTGTGTTAGATGTAAATATAAATGGAATACAATGATTTGAAAATCATTTTCAACCCATATTCAGTTGAAAATGCTACAAAGACAACATATTTGATGTTCAAACTGATAAACATTTTTTTTTGCAAATAATCAATAATTTGGTTGGGAAAGGTGGCAATAAATACTGATAAAGTTGAGAAATGCTCATCAAATACTTATTTGGAACATCCCACAGGTGTGCAGGCTAATTGGGAACAGGTGGGTGCCATGATTGGGTACAAAAACAGCTTCCCAAAAAATGCTGAGTCTTTCACAAGAAAGGATGGGGCGAGGTACACCCCTTTGTCCACAACTTCATGAGCAAATAGTCAAACAGTTTAAGAACAACTTTTCTCAAAGTCCAATTGTGAGAAATTTAAGGATTTCTACATCTACGGTCCATAATATTATCAATAGGTTCAGAGAATCTGGAGAAATCATTACACGTAAGCGGCATGGCCCGAAACCAACATTGAATGACTGTGACCTTCGATCACTCAAACAGCACTGTATCAAAAACTGACATCAATCTCTAAAGGATATCACTACATGAGCTCAGGAACAATTCAGAAAACCACTGTCACTAAATACAGTTTGTTGCTACATCTGTAAGTGCAAGTTAATGCTCTACTATGCAAAGCGAAAGCGATTTATCAACAACATCCAGAAACGCCGCCGGCTTCTCTGGGCCCGAGATCATCTAAGATGGACTGATGCAAAGTGGAAAAGTGTTATGTGGTCCACATATGAAATTGTTTTTGGAAATATTTGACATTGTGTCATCCGGACCAAAGGGGAAGCGAACCATCCAGACTGTTATCGATGCAAAGTTCTTAAGCCAGCACTTGTGATGGTATGGGGGTGCATTAGTGCCCAAGGCATGGGTAACTTACACATCTGAGAAGGCACCATTAATGCTTAAAGCTACATACAGGTTTTGGAACAACATATGGTGCCATCTGAGTGCCGTCTTTTTCATGGACGCCCCTGCTTATTTCAGGAGGCAATGCCAAGCCACATTCAGAAAGTGTTACAACAGCGAGGCTTCGTAAAAAAAAGAGTGCGGGTACTTTCCTGGCCCGCCTGCAGTCCAGACCTGTCTGGACACATTATGAAGCGTCAACGGAGACCCCGGACTGTTGAACGACTGAAGCTCTACATAAAACAAGAATTCCACTTTCAAAGCTTCAACAATTAGTTTCCTCAGTTCCCAGACATTTATTGAGTGTTGTTAAAAGAAAATGTGTTGTAACACAGTGGTAAACATGCCCTTTCCCAACTACTTTGGCACGTGTTGCAGCCATGAAATTCTATGTAAAGTATTATTTGCAAAAAAAAAATAGAAAAGTTTATGAGTTTGAACATCAAATATATCGTCTTTGTAGTGCATTCAATTGAATATGGGTTGAAAAGGATTTGCAAATCATTGTATTCCGTTTATATTTACATCTAACACAATTTCCCAATTCATATGGGAACGAGGTTTGTACATCCACGTAACAGGCAGGACATCAGCTGAAAGCTCCGCAAAACCAATAGTAGAAAAACAGAAGACAAGTCAGACAACAAAAATGTTTTAGATTGTCCTTTTACTCATAAATAAACTCAAGCAAAAGTCAGCTTAATGGATTCACTCTTATGTGCCTAAAAAGCTCCCTCAAAAACCTCCATTAATGTTTTACATACATGCTGTAATGTAAAGTATGTAATGAAGTAACAGGCACATTCATAATAACATGTAATGTTTGCGTATTTTGGTCATTTTAAGAATACAGCTGTGTTTTAATTTCACAGACGCTATTTCCTTCAGTAACAACAACTACCGCTAATCATGGCAGACTTAATGAGAGCCAACAACGACTACTTTAGGACAATTTATGATCCAGAACCTCTAATTTTGAGCCTGAATATATTGACGATGAGCTACAAATTTTAGAAGCAGAGTGATAAGCAGATCCTGCAAGTAGCACTATTGCTAAATGAAACAGACATAAGAAATACAAAGTATGAACTTAATAAAACAATCACTTACTGTACAATTTCTACTCTCACTGGGATGCTAACTGATGGGATGTTCATAGCTTCCCTGTTTGGATGAAGTATTTATCATAATCCTAACACAAGTAAAAAAAAAAAAAAAGGTTTGCGCAAATTAGTGTCTTTTCATGTCTGTTTAAGTTGAATGTCAAAGTTGACCAACTTCTCATTTTATGATAACAACCTTCTACTATAATTGTAAAATGCATGATTGCATGCATTCAAGATTTAACTTGTACCACCTCAAAGGTGCTGCAGTAGCTCACCCGCACAGTATGTCAATATAGCCACATAAGTCTGCATGCATTAGTGCTAATAATAACAATATCGCTAATAGTAGAGTTAATATGCAGGTCACGACATGTAAATTAAGTATTTTTGCAGTTTTTTTTAAAGGGCTTTATCTCACAATCGCCTTTGCTGCAGCAGGACCCCAACGCAGAGCAAAAAATAAACAAGAAAAATAACAACAAGACACTCAAAAATGAGTGAGGGAAAATAACTAACAATGCACATGTAAAAATAACATAAATAGTAGATAGAAGGTTTGGGAAAGTAACAGTTAACACTATGATGCAACGCCAGGACTAAGCCACAGGGAATGAGAGCCGAGCGTAGAGCCAAAGCTGAGGAGACGTACACGACTAGAAGGGTGAACCATTGGGAAATGTACTGGTACCGAGTGAAGGTACCGGAGAGCTTTTAAGTAGACAGGAGGAAATTGCGCACAGTTTGGCTGCGCCACGTGACCCAGAAAACAAGCATTTCAACAGAAAGAAACAGAATAAAACATCCTTTGATTCAAACGTACCAGTCTGAAATGACCATGAACACACCAACATCTACCAGGTGATGGCATTAAAAGTCATGTCTGGTGGTCTCACGGCTGCTATCCAGACTATTTGCTGACTCTTTATCAGCTTCATAGCCCGACTTCTTACGGCTTTGCGTTCATGCTACACATAAGTAAAATCTCTCCAAATCTTTTTTTCCCCTGAAGTGATCATGATCATGATCATCATTGTGCTGTTAATAATGTTGCACGTTCGCGCAATGTGTTGAACTTGTTAAAGAAAAAAAAAAACTGAAGCAGAGTCTTCCATTCAGCCATATAAATAAGCGTCCAGCAGGACCCACAATGCAATGCGTTTTCACGTCACATTTTCAAGCCCTGTAGTATAGTGGCCAAACGGAAGCCATTTCTTGGTGGAGTGGCCAGGCAGAAGCCATACCTTCATCAAATTCTGCCAAAATGCACCTGAAAGACTCTCAGACCATGACAAACAAAATGATCCGGTCTGATGAGACACAGATTTAAATCTCTAGTGTGAATGCCAGGCATCATGTTGGAGAAAGCCAGAAACCGCTCATCACCTGGCCATACCATCCCTACAGTGAAGCATGGTGGTGGCAGCATAATGCGGTGGGGAGTTTTTTGCAGAGGCAGGAACTGGGAGACTTGTCAGGATAGAGGGAAATATAAATACAGTAATATATAATGAAATCCTGGATGAAACATTTCCCATCAAATCTGATTGAGCTTGAGAGGTGCCGCAAAGACGAATGGGCAAAGAGGAATGGGCGAAACAGCCCAAAGAAAGGTGTGTCAAGCTTGTGGCAACGTATTCAAAAATACCTGAGCCTGTAATTGCTGCAAAGGTGCGTCAATAAAGTATTGAGCAAGGGTTTGAAATACTTAAGTACATTGGATTTTTTAATGTTTAATTTTTTACACATGTGCATTTAAATCACATTGCTATCATGGGGTATTGTCTGCAGAATTTTGAGAACACAAATTAAACTATTCCTTTTAGGAATAAGGGGGTAAACCAGTGACGTGCAGTCAAGGGAGGCAGGTGAGGCGGGGCCTCGTGTGCCATAATTGAAAGAAAAAAAATGTAAAAAGAAAAAAAATAATAATTGTTATAGGTATCCAGTGATTATACCATAAAGTTATTTTCCATTTAACTTCACCAGTTTTAGATTATTTTTATTCAAAATCGCTGAATTTTCACATTTGCCGTTCAAATACTGAGAAGAGACTTGCGGTGAGTCACAGCCAGTTGAGCCTCCCCGTGGATTGCGCAATGACTCGGTTAACTGCTGGCTGCTGTGCAGTGAGACCGTATTGCTATATGAATTATATAATACTTTTCCATAGTTTAATTAGCCGAGGTATATAATGTACAGTGTATTTTGTCAACAATTCTATGTGTGTAACGTATTTCTTGTGCTGGGCAATCATAAAACGGCTGCAAAGACGCACTGTGTGAGGCTCGCCTCCTGGTGGTAGAGGCCACTAGTGATCCCAGAGATCATTCTTGCGACCAGGCTAGGCCTGGGGACATCTGAAGCCGGTATGTTTTAAAGTTGTCGTTTGCCTGCATATCGTAAAAACAACCGTCCAACATTTTACAACTAATTGTAAACTTATAGGTGCTGACCATCAGGGCCGAGTTGCGACGAAAGAGTGTGTCGATGTTGAGATATTAAGCCGAGTTGGTAAGTGAATATGTTTGCTAATAGTAGCTACTAGCCGTACCCATGTATTTTCTATGGGCGGTTAGCATCGGGTTTTAAGCCTGTTTCCTCCAATGTTTCTGATCCGATTGAAATTATATTTATGTCGAGTCTTTATTTTGGGTGCTTAAATATGGTGACTGAGTATTGTGGCGTTTTAAGGCCATCTGCATTTTTTATGCTACAGTAAAGATAATGAATGGGACGGTATAGCTCGGTTGGTAAAGCGCCCGTGTCAGCAACTTGAGGGTTGCAGGTTCGATCCCTGCTTCCGCCATCCTAGTCAATGTTGTTGTGTCCTTGGGCAAGACACTTTACCCACCTGCTCCCAGTGCCACCCACACTGGTTTAATTGTAACTTAGATATTGGGTTTCACTATGTAAAGCGCTTTGAGCCACTTGAGGAAAAAGCGCTATATAAACATAATTCACTTCACAACACTGCCGCTGGAGCGCGGTTACACATGTCATAGTGACAACACTGTGTTACACCTGTCATAGTGACAACACTGTGTACTGTCGTGTTTTTTATTTTGTACATACATGTAATTGTTTAATATTGTTAATGTTAGCAGTATTATCGCTAATAATGATAATAATAAGTGTAATTTATTTATTGAAGTTCGAACGATAGATGACTTAATGTTGATATTTATGTGCGTTCATTGATTGAACTCCGGGTCCTGTGTTTACGTAGGCCAGGTCCCTAAGTCTTGAATGGCGAGCTGCAGATAGACCTCGAGCCCGAGCCCAAGGATCTCCACCTCCTCAACCCCTGAACTCCACCTGCTCTGGTCGAGCCAGTAGGAGGCTTATAGCCGAACGCCTTGCCTCGCACTTCATTGCTCTGCGGTGTTTTGCACTACCTCATACACAACCTGCCCATAAACTGAACTTTCACTACAAACTGCTATATCCACAACGCCAACCCGTGTGGCTGTATGAACTGCGAATGCACATATGTACTGCAATCAGTCTCATATGGCTCCTATAAACTTGAAGAACTTTTGATATTACTCTTTATGAATTACCTGAACTAAACCAACATTGTTTGTTGAGATTCCTTTCTGTTTTTTTCTTTTGTTTTGAATGGCCATTCCTATTAATGTCTGTCCACTATTTGTTGCACTTTACATGTTTAAATAACACCAGTATCCATCATATCTCAGCTACAATCGGGCAGAAGGCGGGGTACACCCTGGATAAGTCGCCACCTCATCGCAGGGCCAACACAGATAGACAGACAACATTCACACTCACATTCACACACTAGAGCCAATTTAGTGTTGCCAATCAACCTATCCCCAGGTCTATGACTTTGGAAGTGGGAGGAAGCCGGAGTACCCGGAGGGAACCCACGCATTCACGGGGAGAACATGCAAACTCCACACAGAAAGAGCCTGGATTTGAACCCAGGACTGCAGGAACTTCGTATTGTGAGGCAGACGCACTAACCCCTCTTCCACCGTGAAGCTCGTTGCAACGATGAATTACAGAACTGAACACCAGTATCATTTAAAGTATTTAATTGTGTCCGTCCTACTCTCTCCAAGTCGTAATCTAGACTTCTGATTACCCCAAATATTGAGAACTTCTACTATAGTAGCTAAAGTACCTGCTACATTAAGTTAAAGTACCAATGATTGTCACACACACACACGAGGAGTGGTGAAATTTGTCCTCTGCATTTGACCCATCCATTTGTTGACCCCCTGGGAGGTGAGGGGAGCCGTGAGCAGCAGCGGCCGGGATCATTTTTGGTGATTTAACCCCCAATTCCAACCCTTGATGCTGAGTGCCAAGCAGGGAAGAATGCTGGTATGAGCTTTTAAACATAACCCGTTAACTGCTGCCAATCAAATGGTGAATAAGATACTCGAGAGGGTTCATATGTTTATAAATCTGACTGTGATGAAGTCAGTGCCTCACCAGCCATGGACCTCACCGCACGTCACTGGGGGAAACATAACAAAATGTGGAAAAATTAAAGCGCTGTGAATACTTTCTGAATGCACTGTATATCACATTGGAACTGTATGCATGTTCAAAATAAACTTAGACAACAACAACCAACTTAATGTAGGATAAGCTACATCGTGGCTATTTTAGCTCATTCATGCATCTTGTCTAATTTGCTGTTTTGTGCTTCTTAGTATTAGCATGATGAATTAAACCTGTGAGCTGGTATCTCACACTTGCACAATCGGCAACATGCCCTCAAGACATTTTCCACACACATTTTCCACACCTACTGCCACTAATTCTCACTGATTTTTCTCACTTGTTCCTCTGTCAGTCTGGGCTTTAGTGTAGTTGCTCTTGCGTCATTTGCGTGAGTGTGTCTGGGCTTGAGCCAAGTTGACCGTGGACATGAAAAGCAGGAAACAAAGGCAAACTACCAACCAGCTTAGTCATGTTTTGCTTCATGGCAGGGACAGAAAAGCAAACCCAAACACAATCTGCAACACACCAAATTTGGAAGGCTCTTTAGAAAAACAACAAGGCCAAAGTCGCTTATGCCAACACTGCCCGCAATGGCTGCATCCCCTTGAGAGACTGAACATGTTGACGGTGATTTTGTGGTCTGATTTTGATTCCACAACTGCAGAGAATGAAAATCTGGGTGCTACGAATAAAACAAGTCAGGAGGGAGAGACATTTTAGAATTGATTGATGCTTTTAATTTGCAACAGAATGTCACTGGACCTACACCAAGTCACAGACACACTTTAGACTGACTTTGTATTAACATACTATATTAACTTATTATTAACTGTTGACAATGTATTTGTGATTAATGCAGTATTTTCAGACCATAGTCCGGTCATGTTTGACTGTTATTTGACTGTTATATGATTAAGAAAGTTCATGTTTACGGGCACTAATTTAGTTTGATTTCTCAAATAATTTGACTCTAAAGAAGCATTATACAACACATGAAAACACCTTAATCTGTTTGTATTTGGCTTTTGAAAAGTTGGACTAACACACTAACACAGTAGTTCTCAACCTATTTTCAATGATGTACCCCCTGTCAAAATTTTTTTAAATTCAAGTACCCCCTAATCAGAGCAAAACATTTTTGGTCGAAAAAAAGAGATTAAGAAGTAAAGTACAGCACTGTGTCATCAGTTTCTGATTTATTAAATTGTATAGCAGTGCAAAATATTGCTCATTTGTAGTAGTCTTTCTTGAACTATATGGGGAAAAAAAGGTATAAAAATAACTAAAAACTTTTTGAAAAATAAGCAAGTGATTCAATTATAAATAAAGATTTCTACACATAGAAGTAATAATCAACTTAAAGTGCCCTCTTTGGGGATTGTAATAGAGATTCTTCTGGATTCATGAACTCAATTCTAAAAATTTCTTCACATTTATGGAACATGTCCACAAAAAATCTAGCTGACAACACTGAATATTGCATTGTTGCATTTCTTTTCACAGTTTATGAACTTCCATTCATATATTGTTGAAGTATTATTCAAGAAATATATGCATAAACGATTTTTGAATTGTTGTTATTTTCAGATTATTAAAAAAAAATCTCACGTACCCCCTGGCATACCTTCAAGTACCCCCAGGGGTACGCGTACCCCCATTTGAGAACCACTGCACTAACACACCTCGATTATGCGAAAACCAGATGGGGTGTGTTATGCTACAAAGGAACCCCTTCTGTCGCTCATGCGCCAGTCTCGAAGTGCGAGATATAACCCGAAAGCGGATCCCCTTCAATAAAAACATATCCAAAAACTGGAGTAGGTTCTAAAATGTTCTACAGCCCATACACATTCTAAAGCCTCACGTTCTTATCTGAGAAAAGTGGCGTTCTTTGCGAGTCAATGAACAGCTTTCATAGCTATTGGCTTGCTTTGTCCATCCAACTGGGTCTGTAGCAAAACTGCCCCTTGTCCTAGTGGGCTTGCATCACTAATGTGGATGCAACTAATTTAAAGTAGGCCAGGCATGGCTCTCTCACCAATGCTTCTTTGATTGCTTGAAATGATTTATCAGTTTCACTTGTCCACTCCCACACTAGTTCTTTTTTAGTCAGCTTCAGTACTGGCTCTGACAAATCTGCATAATTTAGAATGCATTTTATAAAGAATGTACAGGTGCTCAGGAGTGAGCATAGTATCTGGACATTCTCAGGTCTGGGTACTTTGCAGACTTTCTCGAATCTGGTTTGATGCATGTCCAAATATACTATACTGACCATACGTCCTCTTTTCCCCGGACATGTCCTCTTTTGTGCGACTGTCTTGGGTGTCCGGACGGGGTTTCTTAATTGCCTCAAATGTCCGGCGTTGTGTGTCAAGGTTGCGTGTATTTCCAATGTACGTATAGGGTTAAAAAAAAAAATTGTGAAGTTGTGCGCAAGCAGCAACAGTCGTGAGGGAGGGGCAGACCAGAGAGAGCGAGGTAGTGGATTGATTGTCAATCAAGGCATACTTAGATAACAGCCATGCAGGTCACACTGAGGGTGGCCGTATAAGACAACTTTAAGACTGTTACAAATAAGTGCCATACTGTGAATCCACACCAAACAAGAATGGCAAACACATTTCGGGAGAACATCCGCATCATAACACAACATAAACACAATAAAAGAAATACCCAGAACCCCTTGCAACACTGACTCGTCCAGGATGCTACAATATATACCCCCTCCTCCCCGCTACTCCCTACCCCCCACTCCCACCTCAACCCCAATTACGTGACATCAAATATTCCGCTTTGAAAAATAATTTTGGTGGAAGATTTTGCATATTTTGTGTTTGCCATAAAAAAACATAGTTTTGTTTGACAAAAAAAGGGCGGAAAACCAACAAACCAAAAAAACAACATAAAAAACTAGAACATTTTGAAATGAGGAATAGATCTGAAGTTGATGTCGACTCCAGAGATTTAAGCGTTAAATAAAAAATGTATGTATGCCCTGGCACACCATTATCATCATTTCATGACCGAAGCAAAACACTTTTTACACTTTTATACTGAAATAAATACACCTACAACTTATTAAATAAAAACATAAAAAAACTAACAGCAGCGGTAAAGTTTAGATCCATGAAGAAAAGAAGAAACTGAATGAATGTTTATAACTGAATACATTTATATATGCATACAATTTTGTCTTCTTTTTACATATTTTTTTTTAATGAATTAAGTAACATTTATGACAACCTTTTTCCAAAACACAATATAGAATGTGAGATATAACAGGACAATGGATACGTTTATCATTTGTTTTCAGAACGCTTACAAAAAAGTGGGACCCCAAAAATTTATTGTGGGACCAGATTTTTAAAACTTGATGGGGTCCATAGGACCCCATTTTGAAAATTACCAGCGCCAACACTGCTGTCAACAGAGGAGGAAAAAATGCTTTATTTAAATGAATATATTATTTATAAAGGAAGTTCAATTATCATTGGCAAATTTTCACCTAAGTTCCTTCCTTGGCGTGCTTATATGTGCCCTTTTTTTGAGATATTAGAATATGGTCAGCCGAAAATATACACTTCTCTCTGTTGAGTGTTAGAGCTCTTTCCTGGAATCCCTGGAAGACTTGTCTCAGTCCCTTTTCAAGTTACTCTTTGTTCTCTCTGAATCACCACATCAAACAGTACCAGGCATGCGACATAGAGTCCATAGCCGTCTTTTAGGCTTTTGGTGGCCTTGATAAACCAAAGGGAACTTTTCTGAAGCGGTAGCATCCACTATGTGTGATGAACTTGTTAGTGGTCTGGAATCTGGGGCTAATTCACATTACCAAAACCCTTTTTATGCATCTAGCTTAGAAAACACTTTAGCTCCCTGCACTGCCTGTAAGATGCTATCTACGGTTGGGGTTGAATGTCTTTCCCTGATCTCTGCTCTGTTAACTTCTCTCAGATCTACACATAGCCTCCTCACTTCTTTAGTGTCTTTCTTGGATACAAAAGATATTAGAAACCCATTCTGACCCTTCATTTACTTCCTCTATTATACCTTGTACTAGCATTTTGTCTAGCTCTTGGTTTACAGCTTCTAACATGGGATAAGGGACTCTCCTTAAACCCTACACTACAGGCGGGACTTTTTCATCGGCTGTAATCTTATGGCTGTAACCTTTAATCTTACCTAGTCCTTTAAAAACTAAAAGGTACTCTTTAACAAGCTCGCTGAGTCTTTCCTACTGCCCGATTTTGTTCACTTTTTCTTCTGTGTTAAGTTACCACTTCGAAAGACATGGA
Source organism: Nerophis ophidion (assembly GCF_033978795.1). Classification (NCBI taxonomy): domain Eukaryota; kingdom Metazoa; phylum Chordata; class Actinopteri; order Syngnathiformes; family Syngnathidae; genus Nerophis; species Nerophis ophidion. The sequence continues at coordinate 44,933,771 of NC_084618.1, forward strand.
CCTGGGGATAGGTTGATTGGCAACACTAAATTGGCCCCTAGTGTGTGAATGTGAGTGTGAATGTTGTCTGTTTATCTGTGTTGGCCCCGCGATGAGGTGGCGACTTGTCCAGGGTGTAGCTCATCTTCCGCCCGAATGTAGCTGAGATAGGCTCCAGCGCCCCCCGCGACCCCGAAGGGAATAAGCGGTAGGAAAATGGATGGATGGATGGAAGTATTCTTAACTCAAAAGTAGTTTTTGTGCCTAGCAATGCTTCTGCACGTCCCTCTATCACTTATATGTTGTCTTTGACTAATTTGTCTTTCCATTTCATTTCTGCTTCAAAATAATTTACACATTTAAGTGGAGTAAAAAAATCTATTTTTGGTTGGTTTCAGTTTTGTTTCATCTAACATTGTCCTCTTATACAGGTCTTCTCTTATAATGTTTCAACTATTTCCTGAATATATGATCGTTTTCAACCATAGTTCATATACCTTAACTGTCTCAGTACCTTCAAGATCTACAGCATGGATGAACTCGTCTGAATCTGAGTCAGAAGAATCCTGTATTACTGCTCTCACTGGTTTACCTGGTCTTGCCTTTTCTTACTCTTCATATCTCCGTACCTTTTTCATTTACATTTTTTTCTTGTGCTCTCTTTTTCTACTTGAAACATGCGTGCATAATTTCCCGTTTTCTGACAGAAAAGACACAATGCTGTCTTGGCTCCGCACTTATCTGCTGCGCGAGTGAGTGTTCATTCTGCATCTGTTACAGGAGGCGTCACTGCTGCCTTGCTCGTGGCTGCCTTTTCCTTCTCGTGCCTTCCCGGCTTTCCCTCCATAATCTGCACTTGCTCTCTTATAAGTGAGATGGACATAGTTATCGCTTGCTCCCAGACCAACACTCTCCGTGAAAAGTTTAGAATCTGCCTGTGCTGCTTCATAAGTCGTCGCAGTTGACTTTGTCTAAAGTCAGTCTACCTGCAGCATTTTGTCGTGCAAATTTTTCATGGTTTTTCGACTATCTGATCTCGTATCATGTGTGTCTCCAGTGTGTCAAAATCACATGATTTTGCCAGATCTCTTCAAGCATTCACGAATGCATCTACTGTCTCTCCAGGACACATTTCTTCATTGATTGAAATATGTGAGATATAGAGCGGCAAGGTCCTGAGTAGTCCTGGGTTCAATCCTGAGCTCGGGATCTTTCTGTGTAGAGTTTGCATGTTCTCCCCGTAAACGCGTGGGTTCCCTCCGGGTACTCCATCTTCACTCCACCTCCAAAGACATGCACCTGGGGATAGGTTGATTGGCAACACTAAATTGGCCCGTGTGTGAATGTTGTCTGTCTATCTGTGTTGGCCCTGCGATGAGGTGGCGACTTGTCCAGGGTGCACCCCGCCTTCCGCCCTAATGCAGCTGAGATAGGCTTCAGCACCCCCCGCGACCGCGAAGGGAATAAGCGATAGAAAATGAATGGATGGAACAGTTTGTGCATATGGAACCTTACTTCCAGGTAGATTAGCGAAAATCCTCTATGTAGGCCAGGGGTGTCCAAAATGCGGCCCGGGGGCCATTTGCAGCCCGCAGCTAATCGTTTACCGGCCTGCCACACATTCTGCAAAAATTGCTAAATTGATAGTATTGCACACATTTTAAAAAACACTTAAAAAAAGTGGAATGAGGTCAAATCCAATGAGGAAAAAGAGGCAATGTTGACACAAAGCTGCCATGCAGGAATTTTTTTCCCTTTTGTCTTTATTTTCTTTTTTTCCATTGCTCAAAAAAAAAAGGACAAAAAAAGCTGTGTTATAATTAATTATTACTGAAAAATTAGCACTTTAAAATGTTTTATGTGGAAAAAATATTGCATATGTTGTGTGGTTGCCATATAAAAACATCAAAGTTTTGACAAAAGAGCATAAAACAAAGAAAATAATAGTTCAAACTTAAAACTCGACAGATATATCGGAAGTTGATCTTGAAATTTAAGTGTTAAAAGTAAAAAAAAAACTAATAAAAATGTATCACTTTATGAATGGGGAACCATTCGGATCTCAAATATATTTAGTATGTTTTTATTTAACTTTTAACTGTGATTACTCAAAAATATTAAATATTTAAATTCAATGTTGTCCTGCATTATTGATCTTTGAGGGCTTTAATTGCTAAATAAAGGAACTCTCCTGAAGGAATCAATAAAGTACTATCTATCTATCTATCTATGTGAGGACTCTTCTTCGGCATGGTAATGCCGGTGTTGTTTTCCCGTGGATGCGTCGAAGCAGAACACAGCATAGGTAAGATAAAGGTATTTATTTAATAATAAAAGGCTAGGAACAAAAACACTGGTGTAAAGAGAAAGCAAACAAAAGACGCTAGAGTGAAAGTTAGGATAAACACAAGGAAAACTAAAACTTGGCACGAGGACACAAAAAAGTAAACAAAAACATTCAGCATGAAAGCTGGAATATCAAGTGGCTTAGCGTAAGATCTAGCGAGAAAATACATACGAAGGTTGAGAGTCGTCACTGATGCGCGTGGGCAAATTAGGATCCGAGAAAGACTGAACAGAAAAGGCTGGCATATAAAGGAGGGTGATTATTAGTAGCAGGTGTGCGGGGCGAGACTAGCAGGTGGACTGATGAGTGAACCATAGTGATGGACAAAACAGGAAATAAACGGGTCAGACTGAGAATGAAACAAAGATGGAAAAAACAAACGTGAAGATCTGAGCAGCAGATCGCAACAATCTTGTGACAGGTTTGTGTCGTGGGGTCTTCAGGACCGAAGGATCACAGCAGGAGTTCAAGTCGACAATTCTTTTTAATCTTTTTACACACAATATTTCTTCTTTTGTTTGTTCCCAAAAGGATTTTCTTTTCATTTTTAATTTTCACAACAGTTCATCTTCTTCGTTCACTCCCCAAGTCTTTTCAGTCTTAGCTCGTTCACTCACAAAGTTTTTAACTCGCTCAGTCCTCCCACAACCCTTCTGGCGTCCTCAGCACCTCCTGGGGTCCTTTTGGCTTTTCAGCCCCGCCCTGCAGTCACCAACGCTGCTAAATAGAGACAGGTGATTAGATAACTCGTTCCAGCTGAGGTATCCACTCACCTGTCATCTTGCTTCCAGCCGGTTCCTGTGCATGCCATCGCCGGCAGGCGGCGCATGACCACGCCCCGCCTCTCACAGGCCTCCACCGTCAGTTTCAGGCCGGGCACCTGTCCGGCCGCGCCGACTCCCCCCCAAGGAGGGCGAGAGAGGAAGTCCGCCACGGCCATCTGCGCGCCCGGCCTGTGGACCACCCGGAAGTTGTATGCATCCTTCATCCGGTGGAGCCATTGGAGCGGTTTGTGGTCCGAACAGAGACTGAAGGCGTGCCCCAGCAGGTAGTAGCGGAGGGCCCCGACTGCCCATCGGATGGCGAGGCACTCCCTCTCTACTGTACTGTACCTCGCCTCCCGGTCTGAGAGTTTCCGACTGATGTACAGAATGGGGCGGTCGACACCCCCCACCCGCTGGGACAACACCGCCCATAGTCCACTGCTCGATGCGTCCGCCTGCAGACAAAAGGGGATAGTGAAGTCAGGCATACGCAGTACCGGTTTCTCGCAGAGTGCCGTCTTCATCTGCTCGAACGCCCGCTGGCACTGCTCCGTCCACTGGACCAGCTCTGGGGCACCCTTTCGGGTGAGGTCAGTTAGTGGGCTGGTCAAGTCCGCGAACCGTGGAATAAAGCAGCGGTAGTATCCCGCCAGGCCCAAAAACTGCCTCACCTCCTTTTTTGTCTTGGGGGGTACTGTACTTCCCTCCGGCCAACCGCACACTTTGCTGGGTTGGCGGTGAGCCCCACCCGCCTCAGGGACTCGAGCACCGCCCCCATCCGCTGCATGTGCTGTTCCCAGCCGCCGCTTTGGATGATGACGTCATCCAAATATGTGGCCGCGTATGCCGCGTGGGGGTGCAGCACCCGGTCCATGAGACGCTGGAACGTGGCAGGGGCACCGAACAAACCAAACGGCAGTGTCACGAACTGGAATAAACCTTCCGGAGTGGAGAAGGCCGTTTTTTCCTTGGACTCTGGTGATAAGGGAATCTGCCAGTAGCCCTTGGTTAAATCCAGTGTGGTGAAAAAGTGAGCAGTGCCTAGCCGATCCAGGAGCTCGTCGACGCATTGGGTACGCGTCAAAACGTGACACCTCATTCACCTTGCGGTAATCCACACAGAAGCGTACTGAGCCATCCTTTTTTCCCACCAGAACGATTGGGCTACACCACGCGCTGTGGGATTCTTCTATCACCCCTACTTCCAGCATGGTTTTTAATTCTTCCCGAACTACTTTGCGCTTGTGCTCGGGAAGTCTGTATGGTCGAGTCCGCACCGTAACCCCCGGGCTGGTCTCGATGTGATGTTGGATGAGGTTCGTGCGGCCGGGCCGCGCGGAGAACACATCAGAAAAGCGCTGCTGCAGCGCTGCAACATCCGCTTTCTGTTTGAGCGTGAGGTGATCATCACAGGGGAGGGGAGGGGAAGGGGCAGGACGTGGGACCTCTGGCCCCAACTCCTCCTCCTTTCTTACTACCGTCACCAAGGAAACAGGCTCCGCCTCCTTCCATGCTTTCAGCAGATTGAGGTGGTAAATTTGGGTGTCTCCGCCCCGGTCCGAGCGCCGAACCTGATAGTCCACATCCCCCACTTGCCGTGTGACCTCAAAGGGTCCTTGCCATCGCGCAAGTAATTTAGAGCTGGAACTGGGAAGTAATAAAAGGACTTTTTCTCCCGGTGCAGCTGGGTTCCCTGGTTGTACGTGCGTTTTTGGCGTTCTTGGGCTTGGAGCAAATTCTCCCGTGATAAGTGCCCCAATGTGTGTAGTTTTGCTCTCAAGTCCATAACGTACTGGACTTCAGTTTTACTGGAGCTTGGACCTTCCTCCCAGCTTTCTTTAATTATGTCCAGCACTCCACGCGGCTTCCTGCCGTACAACAACTCGAATGGTGTAAAACCTAGGGAGGACTGGGGTACCTCCCGCATCGCAAACATGAGGGGATCCAGCCATTTGTCCCAATTTGGTTTGTCCTTGTGCGTGAACTTACAGATCATGGTTTTTAGCGTTTTGTTCAAGCGTTCCACCAGTCGATCTGTTTGGGGGTGATACGCGCTGGTGCGGATCGCTTTGATACCCAGTAATCCGTATAGTTCCTTGACTGTGCGTGACATGAAGGAAGTGCCTTAGTCGGCCAGGATCTCTTTCGGGATCCCGACCCGGGAGATCATTTGAAACAGCGCTTGCGCTACGCTCCTTGCGGAGATGGAGCGCAGAGGCACTGCTTCGGGATAGCGCGTTGCGTAATCCACTAGGACTAACACAAAGCGATATCCCCGTGAGTGTTATAGTGTGTGTTGTATTATAAAGACGACAAGAATCCTGCTGTGTGTCAGTACCGTGTATTCAGGCTGCATGTAGGAAGTACAACGGAGGTAAACACACGTGACACAGTGACAAGTTATAGGTGCGGGCACCGTGGCTGCCACAGGGTGGCGCCGCATGTCCATACAATCATCCTGTAACATCTCCCTTCCTTTAGCAAAGTATCTCCACTGGAACAATGCTGCCTGTAAATCCACTGTAGACCATCAACACACTATTCAACCTCAGATAGCGACACCCGGTTTAACATCCAATATCAGATATCAAATATATGGCAAAACAGAACGTAGCATTACCTAGTAGCAGGATAAGAGCACACCTGTCATCAAATCACACTCCATCAGAACATCAATCACACTCCATCAGAACATCACTTTTTATTTTTTTTAATTTTTTTTTTTAAACAAAATCCACAGTCCATGTGTGTTTGAAAGTGCAAACAGTCCATGTATGTTTATACGAGTGTGTGAGTGTGTGTGTGTATATGTGTGTCACAGTCCATGTGTGACCTAGAGGTCAAGTCTGTCAGGAGGCCTAATCAGCCTCCCACTCCGGGAGAAAGTCTGGCCCTGAAGCACACGGCGCGGTGTGTCTCTGGCCTGCGGAGCAGACGGTGATGACCTTGGGGCCGGTGAAGACCTTGGAGACTCCCCAGCACCGCCAACACTGTCTCTGTTGCCAATGCCACTCGCAGGCTGCTCTGGGGTTAATTCTGGTCGAGCCAGCGGTTGCTCAGGCATTGCCTCGGCCGGTCTAAGGTCAATTCTGTTGCGTCGATATGTGGTCCCCTCTATGTCGACCAGATAGTACCGGAGTCCCAACTGCTGTAGGCACACCCCTCTCCTCCATCTGCCCGTCCTGTCACCCGGGAGTGGCTTCATTCTGACAGGCTGGCCGACGTTCAGCTCCGGAAGATCCCTCGCCGATTTGTCATACACTAACTTCGCTGCCTGATGCTTCCCCCTCAGCTTGTCGGAAACCCCTGTGATGACCTGAGGTGCAAGGAGCTGGTCGGCCACCGGAAGAAGTGTTCTCAGCCTTCGTGACATGAGACGCTGTGCTGGGCTACAATGTATGCCCTCAGTGGGCGTGTTTCGCCAATGCAGAATGGCCTTCCAGGGGTCCTCTTTGGCACGGTCCGCCTTTTTGCACAAGCCTTTCACAATCTTTACTGCAGACTCTGCTTTGCCATTAGCTTTTGGGTGCCGCGGTGAGGACATGACATGTTCGAAGCTCCACTCCCTTGCAAATGCCCGGAATTCCCTGCAGGCAAACTGGCTTCCCCCATCTGTGATGGCTCTGTCCGGGACGCCATAACGTGCAAACTGTGCCTTGATTCGTCGGATTGTGGTGTCGCCGACAAGTCAGGGAGCAGGTCTATCTCCCAGAAGTCGGAGTAGTGGTCCACCACGAGCAAAACGTTCTGTGCTGCATAGCTGTACAAATCCATGCTTACCAGCTGCCATGGACGTGTGGGGAGCGGGTGTGACATCATGGTCTCTTTTTGTTGTTCGTGCGCATACTCGTTACATACAGAACACTGCTGTACATAGTCTTTGACTTCCCCTTGCATGCCGGGCCAGTACAATGTATCGCGAGCATGTCTGTAACATGCTTCACCACCCACATGATTGTAGTGGATCCTCCTCAGCATTTCCGGACGTATGGCTTTCGGAATGATGACACGCTGGCTCCTGAAAAGCACGCCATCCTGTGCGCTTATTTCATCTCTGATGGCCCAGTAGTCCCTGATGAGTACGGGGGCTTCCTCTTTGTGTTCTGGCCATCCCCGCAGTACGACTGCCTTGAGCGTTTGGAGACACACATCCTCCTCTGTGTGTGCTCGGATCTGTGCCAGGCGTTGGCTGCTGACATTGAGGTAATCTGCCTGCTGAATGGCCGCTGCGTCACACTGTTCCTGTTGCATGCTGCAGACCATTTCTCGTCGGTACAGTGTGTCTGTCTTCCGTGGCGGGGTGGTGGCTCTACTAAGCGTGTCACTTATGTACATTTCAGGGCCTGGCTTGTACACCACCGCAAGGCAGTAATTCTGAAGTGTCAGGAGCATGCTCTGTAGGCGCTTGGGCGCGCTGAGGAGGGGCTTACTGAAGATGGACACTAAAGGCTGGTGGTCGGTCTCTGCTGTCACATCACCCCGTCCATATAGGTAGTAGTGGAAGCGTTGACAGGCGAACACGATGCTCAGGCACTCCTTTTCTATCTGTGCATAGTTTTGTTCCGTCTGGGTCAGGGCACGGGAAGCAAAAGTGACAGGCTGCCCTTCCTGTAGCAGACAGCAGCCCAGGCCTGTCTGACTGGAGTCGCTCTGTATGGTGACTGGCTTGATGGCGTCATAATAGCCCAAGACCGGTACTGCTGTGACCAGTGTCTTCATTTCCTTCATGGCAGCATCATGTTTTGGCAGCCAGTGCCACGCCACGTCTTTGTCTAGCAACCTCCTCAATGGTTCACATACCTCTGACAGGCGGGGCATGAATCTGGAAAGATAGTTCACAAAGCCAACACACCGCTGGACCCCTTTAGCGTCTGTGGGGTTCGGCATGTCCAGCACCGCCCTGATCTTGTCAGGGTCAGCCTTGAGGCCCTCGGCAGACAGTATGTGGCCGTGGAAGCGGACCTCCTTCACTCGGAACTGCAACTTTTTCAGGCTCAGCCTGAGCTTAACTTCTCTGCATCTGTCCATTAGGGAAATTAGGTTTGTGTCATGGTCGCGGTTGGCCTCCTCGTCCGTATCCCCGCAGCCAACTATGAGGATGTCATCGGCTATGGGCTCAATCCCAGTTAATCCAGCTAGGAGCTCATGTTGCTTTCTCTGGTACAGTTCCGGAGCAACTGACACACCAAAGGGGAGCTTCAGCCACCGTTTTCTGCCCCATGGTGTCCAGAACGTTGTCATCAGGCTGCTCTCCTCATCCAGTCGGCACTGCAGGAATGCATCATGCGCATCCACCAGCGTGAATATACGCGCCTTTGGCAGCTTGTACAACACATCATCTAAAGTGGGCATGAGGTAGTGGGACCGTTTCAGGGCTCGGTTGAGTGGCTTTGGGTCAATGCATAGTCTCAATTTTTCCGTTTTTTTCACTATGACCAGATTGCTAATCCAGTCTGTGGGCTGTGTGACTGTGGTTAAATGTCCATCCTTTTCATATTGATCGAGCTGTGCTTTAACAGCTGCCTTGAGGGCCACTGGAACATTCCTGGGGACACACTGCACAGGCGCCACACTGCTGTCCAGCTCAAAGTGAACATCACCAGGCAGGGACTCGACTGGGCTGGTGAACACGTCGTGGTATGTGTTGATGAGACGCTCTTTGGTCAGGTCTCCCCTCCTGCAGTGTTCCACTTTATTTAGCTCCACAGGAATGGTGAATCGTATTAGGCCTAGTATCTCACATGTCTCCCCCGAAAGCAAGGGCCTTTGGCCTGTATGCATAACCTTAAAGTCCAGCTTGTGTGTTCTGCCCCTAATGACACACTGTGTGCTGTACAACCCCAGCGAGTTCATCCACTCACTGTTGTACAGCTTCAATCTGGTGTGACTCTTCTGAAGAGGCGTTCTAGGCGCCAGTCTCATCTTGTCCTTCATGCTAATCACATTGCAGGTGGCTCCCGAGTTGAACTGGCACCTCTGGACCCCCTGTTGCAGTGGCAGATTGACAAACCACTTTTTCCCTTGCGTGTTTACCGCTCCCACGCTCTCTGCTGTGTACACATCTCTTTCATCACTGTCCTCCTGTTCCCCTGTTGACGGGTCATCCACAGCATTCAACTGGCGTGCGTGCTGACCCCTCTTCATGCATACTTTGGCGAAATGGTTGGCAGTGCCACAAGAGCGGCAGGATTTACCAAATGCAGGGCACTGGTCTCGCCCACGTGCGTGTCTTGTACCACAGTACTTGCATTCCACTGTGTCTCTCATTCTCTGGAGCTGTGCACTGGTGTTGGTGGGCTCAGATGACCTACCGGCAGACCTGCGTCCATATCTTTGTCCCCCCTGCGCGGCATTGATGCTCTCTCCAGGCCCAGAGTTGCCCAGTGACATTGTCTTTAATTTATTGTCCATGACCTCAGCTGCACGGCAGATCATGATTGCTTGATCCAATTTGAGATCATTTTCTCTTAGCAAACGACGTCTGGCGCCCTCATCAGCACTGCCAAGGACAAGCTTGTCCTTTATGAGTTCATCTTTTATAGCTCCATATTCACAAGAGGCAGCCTTTTCTCGCAGCCTTGTAACAAAAGCATCTATGGGTTCTCCTTCCTCTTGCTTTAAGTTTCCAAAAACGTACCTCTCGAATGTGACATTCTTCGCGGGGGTAAAGTATCCCTACAGTGCCTCCAGAATAGCATCGTCATCTTTCTGTTGGTCGACAGTGAGTCCCAGGTTGTATTTGTAAACATGGAGGCAGTCGTTCCCCATTAGCCGTCTCAGCACCGCTGCTTGGACGGCTTCTCCTTCTCGTTGAGCCCCGTTGCCAGCAGATAATCCTCAAACTCTGCTCGGAAGTTTTTCCAGTTGCCATGAATGTCTCCAGCCATCTTCATGGGCTCCGGAGGCGGGATGTTGGATGCCATTATACCAACGCGGTGCTAAAGCTAACAGGCTAACTGAAACTGCTAAAACTCACCAAGACAGATAAATGCACACTGTCTCAAAACGGTCAGAATGTGGGGCATAATCGGGTCCTGCTTGGACTTCTGACACCATGTTATAGTATGTGTTGTATTATAAAGACGACAAGAGTCCTGCTGTGTGTCAGTACCGTGTATTCAGGCTGCATGTAGGAAGTACAACGGAGGTAAACACACGTGACACAGTGACAAGTTATAGGTGCGGGCACCGTGGCTGCCACAGGGTGGCGCCGCATGTCCATACAATCATCCTGTAACAGTGAGCTCGGGTGCAATGGCCCGATGAGGTCCATGCCTATTCTTTCGAATGGGACCTCTATAAGTGGTAATGGGCGCAAGGGCGCCTTCGGGACGGCCGCTGGATTTACCAGTTGGCATTGAGGGCAGGCGGCGCACCAGTGGCGCATGTCTGCCCGAATGCCCGGCCAATAGAACCGGGCCATTACCCGATTAAGTGTTTTGTCGTAACCCATATGTCCAGCCATTGGGTTCACATGCGCCGCCTGGAAAACCATTTCCCGGTGGCGTTTTGGCACCAGCAACTGGGTGATCTCTTCTCCCGTCTGAGTGTCACGGGTCACTCTATACAGCCTATCTCTCATAATGGAGAAATGAGGGAATACCCGCCCCGCTCCCGGGCGCACTACCTGACCGTCGATATAGTCGACTTGGTCCCAGGCCGCGCGCAAAGTTTCGTCTCACGACTGCTCGAGGGGAAACTCCTCCGTAGGATGCCAATGGGAGGCCGGGGGGGGCGTCCCGCGAAGCCCCCGCCGGTTCCCACTCGGCAGTGGCGGAAGCCCACACATTTCATAACCCCTTCGCCACTGAGAACCGCGCGGATACTCCCTTTTCCTACGGTCCGTGAACGCCTCCCCACAAATTGCGTCACGAGAAGTGGAAACCCCGGCCAATTTGTCCCTAATATTATGGGAGGCGTAAGGTGCGCACTTACAGCAACCTTCACACTATGCTTTTGTCCCCGATGCCAAATTTCTACTGGAACAATGGGATACGTGTGCACATCCCCATGAATACATCTAATTCGCCCCTGTGTCGCCTGCCTCAATGCCAGGTTTTGGTGGATCATGGTTTGTTTGCACCCCGAATCCACCATTGCCCGGTATATACTCCCTTGAACCCTTACCGGGACACAGTACGCCTCCCCTGGATCGGAGGCGGGTGCTGGGGGCTCGACCACCCGTATCACCTGCCCCACCTCCATCAGTGAGCATTCCCTGCGCACGTGACCAGGTTGGCCGCACCCCCAGCACACCGGCCCTGGCGTTCGAGGTGCCGTCTGCGGGGGAAGCCCTTGTTGCGCAGCGCCGAGAACCTGGACAGAGGGAGGAATGTCACACATTTCATAACCCCCTTTTCCCCCCCTCAATAGTACTTGAGTATGATGTTGTGTGTGCGTGTATGAGTGTGTGTGTGCGTGTGTGTGCATGTCCCTTTTCAGTCTTAGCTTGTTCACTCACAAAGTTTTTAACTCGCTCAGTCCTCCCACAACCCTTCTGGCGTCCTCAGCACCTCCTGGGGTCCTTCTGGCTTTTCAGCCCCGCCCTGCAGTCACCAACGCTCCTAAATAGAGACAGGTGATTAGATAACTCGTTCCAGCTGAGGTATCCACTCACCTGTCATCTTGCTTCCAGCCGGCTCCTGTGCATGCCATCGCCGGCAGGCGGCGCATGACCACGCCCCGCCTCTCACAAATCTATCTATCTATCATCTATCCATCCATCCATCCATCTATCTATCTATCTATCTATCTATCTATCTATCTATCTATCTATCTATCTATCTATCTATCTATCTATCTATCTATCTAAATACTGCATATTTCAATTTTACTATAAAAAACAAAGTTGTCTTTGAGATAAAACCTTATTTGTTTTACTTTACACCAACCTCAAGTTGATATAAAGATTTACTGTAAGCATTAAATGAAAATAAAAAAATAATAATAATTTGACTTTATTTTTAACATTTTAGTGACTGAGACCCTCTATGCTCCCCAGAAACCCTAAGGATAAAAAAAAAATATATATATATATTTTTAAGAGCTATTTCTTTGACGCACTTTCCTTTTTCCCCTGAGTTTCACTTTTATGAACCACTTCTTTCGTAACTCTATGAAAGCTCTTTCCTATCTATCTATTTTGAATGACTGTAACACCCAAGAACAGAACAACAACACAGCATTTTCTGCTCAAACTCAACATTCACTCTCACTTGTTTTAATGCTTCGCTCAAGCTGCTCGACCATTGTGTGGATTAAGCCACTAAGATGAAAAACGGATGTGACGTTTTTTGCCACCCAGGTATACACAACTTTGAAAAGAGGTTATTCTTACCACATTTGTGATATACAGCTCCATATGCAGGACAGTGATGAGGTTCATACTCTTTGCCACATTTGGGCCACATAATCTGTTTATTAAGGTTCAATTGTCACATATCCATGTTTGTCCTGTAGTTTCCCATCTACTGATGTGTTTTGGACATGGTGATGACTGCATGGCTAATGCAGCGAAATTTCGTTCTTATCTGTACTGTAAAGTTCAAATTTAAATAAGTGAATTATATTTATTTAGCGCTTTTCCCAAGTGACTCAAAGCTCTTTACATTGTGAAACCCAATATCTAAGTTACATTTTATTTAAACCAGTGTGGGTGGCAATGGGAGCAGGCGGGTAAAGTTTCTTGCCCAAGGACACAACGGCAGTGACTACGATGGCGGAAGCGGGGATCGAACCTGCAACCCTGAAGTTGCTGGCACAGCCCCTCAACCAACCGAACTATACCGCCCCAAATAATAAATAACAATTAAGGAAGTCTAAGTCTTTCTTCCTTCTTCTTTCTTAATTTATTTCAAACATGAACACACAACATAATACATCAGACAATCCTACATTATTTCACATCACATCATGTCCGAAAAGGAGTAGGAAGAAGCAAAGCTTATTTAATCCTACCCCTTTCCCAATTCAGAGCGTCTACAAATATATACATTCATCCGCTGACCTCTTTTATAGTAAAATGAGATCCGTGAATGTATAATACAACAGTTTTGTAATATGTAATTGTGGAGGGACGGAGCCGACGGACTGACGGCGGGGTAGGGCAAGCCGTGGTCCTACCCAAGATGGCGGCCAGGAGGCGTAGTATGCGGCGGAACGGAGAGGCGGGGTGTGCCTGGAGCGACGCTGTAGCAATCAGTACCAGCTGCGTGAAACACACACCGGTTCTCAATTTGGGCATCTCTTCCTGCTGTATAAAAGGGGAGAAGGCAGAGCGATCGAGGCAGAAGCTGTAGGAGAACCAGCCGCAGAAGCAGACCAGCGCAAAGCACCGAGAGCGAGCCGAACAAGACGACGAAGGCGCGGCAGACTGAAGGCGAGAGAAGAGCGAGCAGGAGAGGATCGCTGAAAAGTGATCTGATCGAAAGACAAAAGCTTTATTGAAAACTAAAAAAGAGTCAAACCTGCTCAACAAGATGTCTATCTCAGCTGCATTCGGGCGGAGGGTGGGGTACACTCTCAACAAGTCGCCACCTCATCGCGTTTCATCAAACATATTTTAACGTTGTTCCTCTAGGGCAGGGGTAACCAACGCGGTGCCCGTGGGCACCAGGTAGCCCGTAAGGATCAGATGAGTAGCCCGCTGACCTGTTCTAAAAATAGCTTAAATAGCAGCACTTACTAGTGAGCTGCCTCTATTTTTTATCCATCCATCCATTTTCTACCGCTTATTCCCTTTCGGGGTCGCGGGGGGCGCTGGCGCCTATCTCAGCTACAATCGGGCGGAAGGCTGGGTACACCCTGGACAAGTCGCCACCTCATCGCAGGGCCAACACAGATACCAGGCTCTATTTTTTAAATTTTATTTATTTACTAGCAAGCTGGTCTCGCTTTGCTCGGGCATGTCCATCCATCCATCCATTCATTTTCTACCGCTTTTCCCTTTCTGGGACGCGGGGGGTGCTGCAGCCCATCTCAGTTGCATTCGGGCGGAAGGCGGAGTACACCCTGGACAAGTCGCCACCTCATCACAGAGAGATAGACAACATTCATACTCACATTCACACACTCGGGCCAATTTAGTGTTGCCAATCAACCTATCCCCAGGTGCATGTCTTTGGAGGTGGAAGGAAGCAGGAGTACCCGGAGGGAACCCACACAGCCACGGGGAGAACATGCAAACTCCACACAGAAAGATCCCGAGCCTGGGATTGAACTCAGGACCTTTGTATTATGAGGCACACACACTAAGTCCTGTTTCACCGTGCTGCCCTTTTACACCTACTTGTTGGGGTAATAGTATTTGATCTTATTTATGCTATCTGAATAAATGATGTGATAATGTTCATCAGTCAATTTATTGGTGTTAATTTCCAATCTATCAAGATAACAAAAAACAATGTCAAAATCAAATGACAGGATGTTATTCACTAACATCATGTGGTAGAAATTTGTTTTACATCTACAAAGATACAAATAATTGCTATTGCAGAATCTAGTGGACACATTTAGAATGGCAGTTTCTTTCATTCAAAAACTTCTGCTAATTTTTTTGCTTTGCAAGCTCATCCAGCGGGTCGGACAAAACCTGTACGTTTGACACTCCTGCTCTAAAGTGAGTTGTTCCACAAGATGTTGACACCATTAGAGAGAACTAAAACAGGTGTGGCAAGACGTTAGACAACTAAACATGGCATTCTGGGATATGTTGTTTTCTGTCTACGTCACTATTTTTCACAATCGACTATCGTGGGGGTTACCTTTCAAACCCCTCTTTAGTTAGGGATCCGCGTAAAGTAGGGACTCTCTTTGTTTCCTGATTTGTATGAATATTACATGCATTTTAAGTGTTTAAAAGCCCTCCTCGCGGCTTTTAAACACTTATAAAAACATCCTATGCCCCTAAAACACTTCATATACTCTTGAACCTACATCTATTCAACAGGTATTAAATTCTCAACTGTACTCAATGGTAAATGTATTATTTATTTGAAAATAACTCTCCTTGACACTTTTGTACTTTGAATTGAAAAAAAGAACATAGATTCATTTAAAATCACTGAAACAGTGACATTTATTGAGTGTCTGATTAGGGTTTTTGATGTTGTGACAAATACTTTACGTCAGGCTTTCACCAGTAATTTCAAGACTAAAAGCCTTGGAGCGATATTTTCCTACCTTGTTTTATATATCTGTGCTTCTCAATTAGTTTCTGTCATGCCCCCCCACATCTGCAACACTTGATTTAAATATATTAACTCAATTTACAATATTATCTGTGGTCCCCTCCAAAGAGTCTCATTGTATCCCATTGGATTGAGTTTTTTCTTGCCCTGATGGGGGATCAGAGGCTTGTGCAGCCCTTTGAGACACTTGTGATTAAGGGCTATATAAATACACTTTGATTGATTGATTGAACATTTAAACATGACTCTGTGATTCTCACAACTGAGGGGGAAAAAATGTTCACCAGGAAGTGCATTTATATAGGATAGGACAGGGTAAACTGTATTTATTGTGGACAAAACACACAAAAGACATTAAATGATCACAGCTGATGCAAACTGCTGCCGCTTAGCCGAATATTCAAAATGGCCGACTGAACTTGTGGCATTTTGCGACATTTTAGACATTATTTTCACATACTTTGCGGATCGCAAATACAATTGGATATGGTTTAATGGACACAAAGAAACACACCTTAGGATATAAAGTCAACTTGTTTTTCCACTGTACTGTTGCTTCAAGCAAATGAATGACGTCGATTCAAGTAAAACACTTCCCTGCGATTAGGTGGCGACTTATCCAGGGTGTACGCCACCATCTGCCGGATTGTAGCTGAGATAGGCACCAGCGCCCCCGGCGACCCCAAAAGGGAATAAGCGGTAGGAAATTGATGGCACTTTTTAAAGTAAATTAATAAAAATTTTCCCGTATGACATTCTAAAATTGCTTTGTTATAAAAAATCTGTCCTTTTTCAAAATTAATTGAACTCAGGGGACGGTGTGGCGAAGTTGGGAGAGTGGCCGTGCCAGCTGAGGGTTCCTGGTTCGATCCCCAGCTTCTACCAACCTATTTACGTCTGTTGTGTCCTTGAGCAAATCACTTCACCCTTGCTCCTGAAAGTGTCGTGGTTAGGGCCTTGCAAGGCAGCTCCCGCCATCAGTGTGTGCTACTTTTACAAACCCTGTTTCCATATGAGTTGGGAAATTGTGTTAGATGTAAATATAAACGGAATACAAATATTTGCAAATCCTTTTCAACCCAAAATCAATTGAGTGCGCTACAAAGACAAGATATTGGATGTTCAAACTCATAAACTTTATATATTTTTTTGCAAATAATAATTAACTTAGAATTTCATGACTGCAACACGTGCCAAAGTAGTTGGGAAAGGGCATGTTCACCACTGTGTTACATCACCTTTTCTTTTAACAACACTCAATAAACGTTTGGGAATTGACAAAACTAATTGTTGAAGCTTTGAAAGTGGAATTCTTTCCCATTCTTGTTTTATATAGAGCTACAGTCGTTCAACAGTTCGGGGTCTCCGCTGTCATATTTTACGCTTCATAATGCGCCACACATTTTCGATGGGAGACAGGTCTGGACTGTAGGCGGGCCAGGAAAGTACCCTGTGGAGAGGCGGAGCTGGCAAACGAGCAGCGGGGCAGGGCACGCTGGAGCCCGGCCCAAGATGGCCGCGAGGAGGCGGAGAATGCGGCCGAACAGAGAGGCTGGGCGTGCCAGGAGAGACGCCGCAGTAAAATGCAGGTACGTGGGTCGTGCACCGGTACACGATTACCATTTCTCTTCATGCTGTATAAAAAGGGAGAAGGAGGAGAAGAGCCCGCAGCAGCGACCAAGGAGCGAAAGCAAAGAGCAGACGAGGACGAGGATGAGGGCGGTTGAAAAGCGGACGGTGAGCGAGCAGTGGAGAGGAGCAGCTGAAAAGCGATCCGACCTGAAGACAAAGCTTTATTGCAAAATACACAAGAGTCAAACCTGCTCAAAAGCAATGTCCTTCCTGGGTGGTTCATTGAACCCTCAGGACGGCTTAAGACCCGCACCTTTTTTTTTATGAAGCCACACTGTTGTAACACGTGCTGAATGTGGCTTGGCATTGTCTTGCTGAAATAAGCAGGGGCGTCCATGAAAAAGACGGCGCTTAGATGGCAGCATATGTTGTTCCAAAACCTGTATGTATCTTTCAGCATTAATGGTGCCTTCACAGATGTGTAAGTTACCCATGCCTTTGGCACTAATGCACCCCCATAACATCACAGATGCTGGCTTTTAAACTTTGCGTCGATAACAGTCTGGATGGTTCTCTTCCAATTTGGTCCAGATGACACAATGTCGAATATTTCCCCCAAAAATTTAAAATGTGGACTTGTCAGACCACAGAACACTTTTCCACTTTGCATCAGTCCATCTTAGATTATCTCGGGCCCAAAGAATCCGGCAGCGTTTCTGGATTTTGTTGATAAATGGCTTTTGCTTTGCACAGTAGAGCATTAACTTGCACTTACAGATGTAGCGACGAACTGCATTTAGTGACAGTGGTTTTCTGAAGTGTTCCTGAGCCCATGCGGTGATATCCTTTAGAGATTCATGTCGGTTTTTGATACAGTGCCGTCTGAGGGATCGAAGGTCACGGTCATTCAATGTTGGTTTCCGGCCATGCCGCTTACTTGGAGTGATTTCTCCAGATTCTCTAAACCTTTTGAGGATATTATGGACCATTGATGTTGAAATCCCAATTTTTTTTGCAATTGCACTTTGAGAAACGTTGTTCTTAAACTGTTTGACTATTTGCTCACGCAGTTGTGGACAAAGGGGTGTACCTCACCCCATCCTTTCTTGTGAAAGACTGAGCATTTTTGGGAAGCTGTTTTTATACCCAATCATGGCACCCACCTGTTCCCAATTAGCCTGCACACCTGTGGGATGTTCCAAATAATGTAAATAATGTATCCCATTGGGTTGAGTTTTTTCTTGCCCTGATAGGGGATCTGAGGCTTGTGCAGCACTTTGAGACACTTGTGATTAAGGGCTATATAAATACACTTTGATTGATTGATTGAACATTTAAACATGACTCTGTGATTCTCAAATCTGAGGGGGAAAAAAAAACGTTCACCAGGAAGTGCATTTATATAGGACAGAACAGGGTAAACTGTATTTATATTCCTAAACTTTATCAGTATTTATTTCCACCTTTCCCAACTTCTTTGTCACGTGGTACTGGCATCAAATTATAAAGTTAATGACTATTTGCAAAATAAAAAGAATATATATACATCAGTTTGAACATCAAATATGTTGTCTTTGTAGCATATTCAACTGAATATGGGTTGAAAAGGATTTGCAAATAATTGTATTCCGTTTATATTTACATCTAACACAATTTCCCAACTCATATGGAAATAGGGGTTGCAGAACCCATTTACCATTTACCATTAATCGTGATTAATAAAAAATTTCAAGCACGATTAATAAAAAAAACAAAACAAAAAAAAAACAGTTTGACAGAGCTAAGTGTAATATTTGATACCCTATTTAAACCATTGGAATTATAATATAGTTATAAAAAGCTTTTGTAGATGAGCAAAGTGACCTAAGGTGCTGCCATTTTGGGAAAGCCTAATCCTGTCACTTGACAACCACTTTAAAATGTTTACAACACATCAGTGGGGAGTTAATTAGGTCAATTCAAGCACAAAAATGTAAGGGACACATTTGAGGACCTTTTAAAATGCTGCTGACATGGATTATATCTGGTTAAAAGCCCCCAGATGTGCAGTTTGGACTCATAACACCTTTACACCACAAGATGGCAGCATTGACCACGCCATATAAGATCGGTTGAACCTGCTTCTGACGTTGCAGACAATTGCAGTCTTAATAACCCCACTAGTGTTTATCCATTAGATAAAAAATCACCATCTGAACATAAAGCTACTCTAACAGCTTCAGTCTTGCAGTTTTTTAATGGCGATACCCACTCATCTACACGTTGCAGGACTACAAATATTTATTTTCTCCTTCACCTAATTAGAAGGGGGATTATGAGGTTATAGTGTCTTTTTCCCCTTCACTATACTAGTGTATAATATATGAATGTATGACACACATCACCTAACCCATATGCAATAACTAAGATGCAAGAATGTGCTAAAATCCTGTACAGTTGTGTTCCTGACTCTTTCAACCCTTAAGTGACATATAGGAAACTTCTTGGAGCTTGTACAACACATCATCTAAAGTGGGCATGAGGTAGTGGGACCGTTTCAGGGCTCGGTTGAGTGGCTTTGGGTCAATGCATAGTCTCAATTTTTCCGTTTTTTTCACTATGACCAGATTGCTAATCCAGTCTGTGGGCTGTGTGACTGTGGTTAAATGTCCATCCTTTTCATATTGATCGAGCTGTGCTTTAACAGCTGCCTTGAGGGCCACTGGAACATTCCTGGGGACACACTGCACAGGCGCCACACTGCTGTCCAGCTCAAAGTGAACATCACCAGGCAGGGACTCGACTGGGCTGGTGAACACGTCGTGGTATGTGTTGATGAGACGCTCTTTGGTCAGGTCTCCCCTCCTGCAGTGTTCCACTTTATTTAGCTCCACAGGAATGGTGAATCGTATTAGGCCTAGTATCTCACATGTCTCCCCCGAAAGCAAGGGCCTTTGGCCTGTATGCATAACCTTAAAGTCCAGCTTGTGTGTTCTGCCCCTAATGACACACTGTGTGCTGTACAACCCCAGCGAGTTCATCCACTCACTGTTGTACAGCTTCAATCTGGTGTGACTCTTCTGAAGAGGCGTTCTAGGCGCCAGTCTCATCTTGTCCTTCATGCTAATCACATTGCAGGTGGCTCCCGAGTTGAACTGGCACCTCTGGACCCCCTGTTGCAGTGGCAGATTGACAAACCACTTTTTCCCTTGCGTGTTTACCGCTCCCACGCTCTCTGCTGTGTACACATCTCTTTCATCACTGTCCTCCTGTTCCCCTGTTGACGGGTCATCCACAGCATTCAACTGGCGTGCGTGCTGACCCCTCTTCATGCATACTTTGGCGAAATGGTTGGCAGTGCCACAAGAGCGGCAGGATTTACCAAATGCAGGGCACTGGTCTCGCCCACGTGCGTGTCTTGTACCACAGTACTTGCATTCCACTGTGTCTCTCATTCTCTGGAGCTGTGCACTGGTGTTGGTGGGCTCAGATGACCTACCGGCAGACCTGCGTCCATATCTTTGTCCCCCCTGCGCGGCATTGATGCTCTCTCCAGGCCCAGAGTTGCCCAGTGACATTGTCTTTAATTTATTGTCCATGACCTCAGCTGCACGGCAGATCATGATTGCTTGATCCAATTTGAGATCATTTTCTCTTAGCAAACGACGTCTGGCGCCCTCATCAGCACTGCCAAGGACAAGCTTGTCCTTTATGAGTTCATCTTTTATAGCTCCATATTCACAAGAGGCAGCCTTTTCTCGCAGCCTTGTAACAAAAGCATCTATGGGTTCTCCTTCCTCTTGCTTTAAGTTTCCAAAAACGTACCTCTCGAATGTGACATTCTTCGCGGGGGTAAAGTATCCCTACAGTGCCTCCAGAATAGCATCGTCATCTTTCTGTTGGTCGACAGTGAGTCCCAGGTTGTATTTGTAAACATGGAGGCAGTCGTTCCCCATTAGCCGTCTCAGCACCGCTGCTTGGACGGCTTCTCCTTCTCGTTGAGCCCCGTTGCCAGCAGATAATCCTCAAACTCTGCTCGGAAGTTTTTCCAGTTGCCATGAATGTCTCCAGCCATCTTCATGGGCTCCGGAGGCGGGATGTTGGATGCCATTATACCAACGCGGTGCTAAAGCTAACAGGCTAACTGAAACTGCTAAAACTCACCAAGACAGATAAATGCACACTGTCTCAAAACGGTCAGAATGTGGGGCATAATCGGGTCCTGCTTGGACTTCTGACACCATGTTATAGTATGTGTTGTATTATAAAGACGACAAGAGTCCTGCTGTGTGTCAGTACCGTGTATTCAGGCTGCATGTAGGAAGTACAACGGAGGTAAACACACGTGACACAGTGACAAGTTATAGGTGCGGGCACCGTGGCTGCCACAGGGTGGCGCCGCATGTCCATACAATCATCCTGTAACAGTGAGCTCGGGTGCAATGGCCCGATGAGGTCCATGCCTATTCTTTCGAATGGGACCTCTATAAGTGGTAATGGGCGCAAGGGCGCCTTCGGGACGGCCGCTGGATTTACCAGTTGGCATTGAGGGCAGGCGGCGCACCAGTGGCGCATGTCTGCCCGAATGCCCGGCCAATAGAACCGGGCCATTACCCGATTAAGTGTTTTGTCGTAACCCATATGTCCAGCCATTGGGTTCACATGCGCCGCCTGGAAAACCATTTCCCGGTGGCGTTTTGGCACCAGCAACTGGGTGATCTCTTCTCCCGTCTGAGTGTCACGGGTCACTCTATACAGCCTATCTCTCATAATGGAGAAATGAGGGAATACCCGCCCCGCTCCCGGGCGCACTACCTGACCGTCGATATAGTCGACTTGGTCCCAGGCCGCGCGCAAAGTTTCGTCTCACGACTGCTCGAGGGGAAACTCCTCCGTAGGATGCCAATGGGAGGCCGGGGGGGCGTCCCGCGAAGCCCCCGCCGGTTCCCACTCGGCAGTGGCGGAAGCCCACACATTTCATAACCCCTTCGCCACTGAGAACCGCGCGGATACTCCCTTTTCCTACGGTCCGTGAACGCCTCCCCACAAATTGCGTCACGAGAAGTGGAAACCCCGGCCAATTTGTCCCTAATATTATGGGAGGCGTAAGGTGCGCACTTACAGCAACCTTCACACTATGCTTTTGTCCCCGATGCCAAATTTCTACTGGAACAATGGGATACGTGTGCACATCCCCATGAATACATCTAATTCGCCCCTGTGTCGCCTGCCTCAATGCCAGGTTTTGGTGGATCATGGTTTGTTTGCACCCCGAATCCACCATTGCCCGGTATATACTCCCTTGAACCCTTACCGGGACACAGTACGCCTCCCCTGGATCGGAGGCGGGTGCTGGGGGCTCGACCACCCGTATCACCTGCCCCACCTCCATCAGTGAGCATTCCCTGCGCACGTGACCAGGTTGGCCGCACCCCCAGCACACCGGCCCTGGCGTTCGAGGTGCCGTCTGCGGGGGAAGCCCTTGTTGCGCAGCGCCGAGAACCTGGACAGAGGGAGGAATGTCACACATTTCATAACCCCCTTTTCCCCCCCTCAATAGTACTTGAGTATGATGTTGTGTGTGCGTGTATGAGTGTGTGTGTGCGTGTGTGTGCATGTCCCTTTTCAGTCTTAGCTTGTTCACTCACAAAGTTTTTAACTCGCTCAGTCCTCCCACAACCCTTCTGGCGTCCTCAGCACCTCCTGGGGTCCTTCTGGCTTTTCAGCCCCGCCCTGCAGTCACCAACGCTCCTAAATAGAGACAGGTGATTAGATAACTCGTTCCAGCTGAGGTATCCACTCACCTGTCATCTTGCTTCCAGCCGGCTCCTGTGCATGCCATCGCCGGCAGGCGGCGCATGACCACGCCCCGCCTCTCACAAATCTATCTATCTATCATCTATCCATCCATCCATCTATCTATCTATCTATCTATCTATCTATCTATCTATCTATCTATCTATCTATCTATCTATCTATCTATCTATCTATCTATCTATCTATCTATCTATCTATCTATCTATCTATCTATCTATCTATCTATCTATCTATCTATCTAAATACTGCATATTTCAATTTTACTATAAAAAACAAAGTTGTCTTTGAGATAAAACCTTATTTGTTTTACTTTACACCAACCTCAAGTTGATATAAAGATTTACTGTAAGCATTAAATGAAAATAAAAAAATAATAATAATTTGACTTTATTTTTAACATTTTAGTGACTGAGACCCTCTATGCTCCCCAGAAACCCTAAGGATAAAAAAAAAATATATATATATATTTTTAAGAGCTATTTCTTTGACGCACTTTCCTTTTTCCCCTGAGTTTCACTTTTATGAACCACTTCTTTCGTAACTCTATGAAAGCTCTTTCCTATCTATCTATTTTGAATGACTGTAACACCCAAGAACAGAACAACAACACAGCATTTTCTGCTCAAACTCAACATTCACTCTCACTTGTTTTAATGCTTCGCTCAAGCTGCTCGACCATTGTGTGGATTAAGCCACTAAGATGAAAAACGGATGTGACGTTTTTTGCCACCCAGGTATACACAACTTTGAAAAGAGGTTATTCTTACCACATTTGTGATATACAGCTCCATATGCAGGACAGTGATGAGGTTCATACTCTTTGCCACATTTGGGCCACATAATCTGTTTATTAAGGTTCAATTGTCACATATCCATGTTTGTCCTGTAGTTTCCCATCTACTGATGTGTTTTGGACATGGTGATGACTGCATGGCTAATGCAGCGAAATTTCGTTCTTATCTGTACTGTAAAGTTCAAATTTAAATAAGTGAATTATATTTATTTAGCGCTTTTCCCAAGTGACTCAAAGCTCTTTACATTGTGAAACCCAATATCTAAGTTACATTTTATTTAAACCAGTGTGGGTGGCAATGGGAGCAGGCGGGTAAAGTTTCTTGCCCAAGGACACAACGGCAGTGACTACGATGGCGGAAGCGGGGATCGAACCTGCAACCCTGAAGTTGCTGGCACAGCCCCTCAACCAACCGAACTATACCGCCCCAAATAATAAATAACAATTAAGGAAGTCTAAGTCTTTCTTCCTTCTTCTTTCTTAATTTATTTCAAACATGAACACACAACATAATACATCAGACAATCCTACATTATTTCACATCACATCATGTCCGAAAAGGAGTAGGAAGAAGCAAAGCTTATTTAATCCTACCCCTTTCCCAATTCAGAGCGTCTACAAATATATACATTCATCCGCTGACCTCTTTTATAGTAAAATGAGATCCGTGAATGTATAATACAACAGTTTTGTAATATGTAATTGTGGAGGGACGGAGCCGACGGACTGACGGCGGGGTAGGGCAAGCCGTGGTCCTACCCAAGATGGCGGCCAGGAGGCGTAGTATGCGGCGGAACGGAGAGGCGGGGTGTGCCTGGAGCGACGCTGTAGCAATCAGTACCAGCTGCGTGAAACACACACCGGTTCTCAATTTGGGCATCTCTTCCTGCTGTATAAAAGGGGAGAAGGCAGAGCGATCGAGGCAGAAGCTGTAGGAGAACCAGCCGCAGAAGCAGACCAGCGCAAAGCACCGAGAGCGAGCCGAACAAGACGACGAAGGCGCGGCAGACTGAAGGCGAGAGAAGAGCGAGCAGGAGAGGATCGCTGAAAAGTGATCTGATCGAAAGACAAAAGCTTTATTGAAAACTAAAAAAGAGTCAAACCTGCTCAACAAGATGTCTATCTCAGCTGCATTCGGGCGGAGGGTGGGGTACACTCTCAACAAGTCGCCACCTCATCGCGTTTCATCAAACATATTTTAACGTTGTTCCTCTAGGGCAGGGGTAACCAACGCGGTGCCCGTGGGCACCAGGTAGCCCGTAAGGATCAGATGAGTAGCCCGCTGACCTGTTCTAAAAATAGCTTAAATAGCAGCACTTACTAGTGAGCTGCCTCTATTTTTTATCCATCCATCCATTTTCTACCGCTTATTCCCTTTCGGGGTCGCGGGGGGCGCTGGCGCCTATCTCAGCTACAATCGGGCGGAAGGCTGGGTACACCCTGGACAAGTCGCCACCTCATCGCAGGGCCAACACAGATACCAGGCTCTATTTTTTAAATTTTATTTATTTACTAGCAAGCTGGTCTCGCTTTGCTCGGGCATGTCCATCCATCCATCCATTCATTTTCTACCGCTTTTCCCTTTCTGGGACGCGGGGGGTGCTGCAGCCCATCTCAGTTGCATTCGGGCGGAAGGCGGAGTACACCCTGGACAAGTCGCCACCTCATCACAGAGAGATAGACAACATTCATACTCACATTCACACACTCGGGCCAATTTAGTGTTGCCAATCAACCTATCCCCAGGTGCATGTCTTTGGAGGTGGAAGGAAGCAGGAGTACCCGGAGGGAACCCACACAGCCACGGGGAGAACATGCAAACTCCACACAGAAAGATCCCGAGCCTGGGATTGAACTCAGGACCTTTGTATTATGAGGCACACACACTAAGTCCTGTTCCACCGTGCTGCCCTTTTACACCTACTTGTTGGGGTAATAGTATTTGATCTTATTTATGCTATCTGAATAAATGATGTGATAATGTTCATCAGTCAATTTATTGGTGTTAATTTCCAATCTATCAAGATAACAAAAAACAATGTCAAAATCAAATGACAGGATGTTATTCACTAACATCATGTGGTAGAAATTTGTTTTACATCTACAAAGATACAAATAATTGCTATTGCAGAATCTAGTGGACACATTTAGAATGGCAGTTTCTTTCATTCAAAAACTTCTGCTAATTTTTTTGCTTTGCAAGCTCATCCAGCGGGTCGGACAAAACCTGTACGTTTGACACTCCTGCTCTAAAGTGAGTTGTTCCACAAGATGTTGACACCATTAGAGAGAACTAAAACAGGTGTGGCAAGACGTTAGACAACTAAACATGGCATTCTGGGATATGTTGTTTTCTGTCTACGTCACTATTTTTCACAATCGACTATCGTGGGGGTTACCTTTCAAACCCCTCTTTAGTTAGGGATCCGCGTAAAGTAGGGACTCTCTTTGTTTCCTGATTTGTATGAATATTACATGCATTTTAAGTGTTTAAAAGCCCTCCTCGCGGCTTTTAAACACTTATAAAAACATCCTATGCCCCTAAAACACTTCATATACTCTTGAACCTACATCTATTCAACAGGTATTAAATTCTCAACTGTACTCAATGGTAAATGTATTATTTATTTGAAAATAACTCTCCTTGACACTTTTGTACTTTGAATTGAAAAAAAGAACATAGATTCATTTAAAATCACTGAAACAGTGACATTTATTGAGTGTCTGATTAGGGTTTTTGATGTTGTGACAAATACTTTACGTCAGGCTTTCACCAGTAATTTCAAGACTAAAAGCCTTGGAGCGATATTTTCCTACCTTGTTTTATATATCTGTGCTTCTCAATTAGTTTCTGTCATGCCCCCCCACATCTGCAACACTTGATTTAAATATATTAACTCAATTTACAATATTATCTGTGGTCCCCTCCAAAGAGTCTCATTGTATCCCATTGGATTGAGTTTTTTCTTGCCCTGATGGGGGATCAGAGGCTTGTGCAGCCCTTTGAGACACTTGTGATTAAGGGCTATATAAATACACTTTGATTGATTGATTGAACATTTAAACATGACTCTGTGATTCTCACAACTGAGGGGGAAAAAATGTTCACCAGGAAGTGCATTTATATAGGATAGGACAGGGTAAACTGTATTTATTGTGGACAAAACACACAAAAGACATTAAATGATCACAGCTGATGCAAACTGCTGCCGCTTAGCCGAATATTCAAAATGGCCGACTGAACTTGTGGCATTTTGCGACATTTTAGACATTATTTTCACATACTTTGCGGATCGCAAATACAATTGGATATGGTTTAATGGACACAAAGAAACACACCTTAGGATATAAAGTCAACTTGTTTTTCCACTGTACTGTTGCTTCAAGCAAATGAATGACGTCGATTCAAGTAAAACACTTCCCTGCGATTAGGTGGCGACTTATCCAGGGTGTACGCCACCTTCTGCCGGATTGTAGCTGAGATAGGCACCAGCGCCCCCGGCGACCCCAAAAGGGAATAAGCGGTAGGAAATTGATGGCACTTTTTAAAGTAAATTAATAAAAATTTTCCCGTATGACATTCTAAAATTGCTTTGTTATAAAAAATCTGTCCTTTTTCAAAATTAATTGAACTCAGGGGACGGTGTGGCGAAGTTGGGAGAGTGGCCGTGCCAGCTGAGGGTTCCTGGTTCGATCCCCAGCTTCTACCAACCTATTTACGTCTGTTGTGTCCTTGAGCAAATCACTTCACCCTTGCTCCTGAAAGTGTCGTGGTTAGGGCCTTGCAAGGCAGCTCCCGCCATCAGTGTGTGCTACTTTTACAAACCCTGTTTCCATATGAGTTGGGAAATTGTGTTAGATGTAAATATAAACGGAATACAAATATTTGCAAATCCTTTTCAACCCAAAATCAATTGAGTGCGCTACAAAGACAAGATATTGGATGTTCAAACTCATAAACTTTATATATTTTTTTGCAAATAATAATTAACTTAGAATTTCATGACTGCAACACGTGCCAAAGTAGTTGGGAAAGGGCATGTTCACCACTGTGTTACATCACCTTTTCTTTTAACAACACTCAATAAACGTTTGGGAATTGACAAAACTAATTGTTGAAGCTTTGAAAGTGGAATTCTTTCCCGTTCTTGTTTTATATAGAGCTACAGTCGTTCAACAGTTCGGGGTCTCCGCTGTCATATTTTACGCTTCATAATGCGCCACACATTTTCGATGGGAGACAGGTCTGGACTGTAGGCGGGCCAGGAAAGTACCCTGTGGAGAGGCGGAGCTGGCAAACGAGCAGCGGGGCAGGGCACGCTGGAGCCCGGCCCAAGATGGCCGCGAGGAGGCGGAGAATGCGGCCGAACAGAGAGGCTGGGCGTGCCAGGAGAGACGCCGCAGTAAAATGCAGGTACGTGGGTCGTGCACCGGTACACGATTACCATTTCTCTTCATGCTGTATAAAAAGGGAGAAGGAGGAGAAGAGCCCGCAGCAGCGACCAAGGAGCGAAAGCAAAGAGCAGACGAGGACGAGGATGAGGGCGGTTGAAAAGCGGACGGTGAGCGAGCAGTGGAGAGGAGCAGCTGAAAAGCGATCCGACCTGAAGACAAAGCTTTATTGCAAAATACACAAGAGTCAAACCTGCTCAAAAGCAATGTCCTTCCTGGGTGGTTCATTGAACCCTCAGGACGGCTTAAGACCCGCACCTTTTTTTTTATGAAGCCACACTGTTGTAACACGTGCTGAATGTGGCTTGGCATTGTCTTGCTGAAATAAGCAGGGGCGTCCATGAAAAAGACGGCGCTTAGATGGCAGCATATGTTGTTCCAAAACCTGTATGTATCTTTCAGCATTAATGGTGCCTTCACAGATGTGTAAGTTACCCATGCCTTTGGCACTAATGCACCCCCATAACATCACAGATGCTGGCTTTTAAACTTTGCGTCGATAACAGTCTGGATGGTTCTCTTCCAATTTGGTCCAGATGACACAATGTCGAATATTTCCCCCAAAAATTTAAAATGTGGACTTGTCAGACCACAGAACACTTTTCCACTTTGCATCAGTCCATCTTAGATTATCTCGGGCCCAAAGAATCCGGCAGCGTTTCTGGATTTTGTTGATAAATGGCTTTTGCTTTGCACAGTAGAGCATTAACTTGCACTTACAGATGTAGCGACGAACTGCATTTAGTGACAGTGGTTTTCTGAAGTGTTCCTGAGCCCATGCGGTGATATCCTTTAGAGATTCATGTCGGTTTTTGATACAGTGCCGTCTGAGGGATCGAAGGTCACGGTCATTCAATGTTGGTTTCCGGCCATGCCGCTTACTTGGAGTGATTTCTCCAGATTCTCTAAACCTTTTGAGGATATTATGGACCATTGATGTTGAAATCCCAATTTTTTTTGCAATTGCACTTTGAGAAACGTTGTTCTTAAACTGTTTGACTATTTGCTCACGCAGTTGTGGACAAAGGGGTGTACCTCACCCCATCCTTTCTTGTGAAAGACTGAGCATTTTTGGGAAGCTGTTTTTATACCCAATCATGGCACCCACCTGTTCCCAATTAGCCTGCACACCTGTGGGATGTTCCAAATAATGTAAATAATGTATCCCATTGGGTTGAGTTTTTTCTTGCCCTGATAGGGGATCTGAGGCTTGTGCAGCACTTTGAGACACTTGTGATTAAGGGCTATATAAATACACTTTGATTGATTGATTGAACATTTAAACATGACTCTGTGATTCTCAAATCTGAGGGGGAAAAAAAAACGTTCACCAGGAAGTGCATTTATATAGGACAGAACAGGGTAAACTGTATTTATATTCCTAAACTTTATCAGTATTTATTTCCACCTTTCCCAACTTCTTTGTCACGTGGTACTGGCATCAAATTATAAAGTTAATGACTATTTGCAAAATAAAAAGAATATATATACATCAGTTTGAACATCAAATATGTTGTCTTTGTAGCATATTCAACTGAATATGGGTTGAAAAGGATTTGCAAATAATTGTATTCCGTTTATATTTACATCTAACACAATTTCCCAACTCATATGGAAATAGGGGTTGCAGAACCCATTTACCATTTACCATTAATCGTGATTAATAAAAAATTTCAAGCACGATTAATAAAAAAAACAAAACAAAAAAAAAACAGTTTGACAGAGCTAAGTGTAATATTTGATACCCTATTTAAACCATTGGAATTATAATATAGTTATAAAAAGCTTTTGTAGATGAGCAAAGTGACCTAAGGTGCTGCCATTTTGGGAAAGCCTAATCCTGTCACTTGACAACCACTTTAAAATGTTTACAACACATCAGTGGGGAGTTAATTAGGTCAATTCAAGCACAAAAATGTAAGGGACACATTTGAGGACCTTTTAAAATGCTGCTGACATGGATTATATCTGGTTAAAAGCCCCCAGATGTGCAGTTTGGACTCATAACACCTTTACACCACAAGATGGCAGCATTGACCACGCCATATAAGATCGGTTGAACCTGCTTCTGACGTTGCAGACAATTGCAGTCTTAATAACCCCACTAGTGTTTATCCATTAGATAAAAAATCACCATCTGAACATAAAGCTACTCTAACAGCTTCAGTCTTGCAGTTTTTTAATGGCGATACCCACTCATCTACACGTTGCAGGACTACAAATATTTATTTTCTCCTTCACCTAATTAGAAGGGGGATTATGAGGTTATAGTGTCTTTTTCCCCTTCACTATACTAGTGTATAATATATGAATGTATGACACACATCACCTAACCCATATGCAATAACTAAGATGCAAGAATGTGCTAAAATCCTGTACAGTTGTGTTCCTGACTCTTTCAACCCTTAAGTGACATATAGGAAACTTCTTGGAGTATTTGTCATGTGACTATCTCAGGATATGGTTTACCCATTAAACAGTTATAATGCTTCAATAGGGTCACTATAATATATTTAAATTCATCCAAACGTATTGTGTGAATGCTCCAAAGTATTCACACATATGGTTTTCTACACCTACATTATTTGTATTTATTATTCTTCTACTTCTACTACTTCTTCTCCAAATTTTGGCTCACTCTACATCCCACATTTGTCATCCGATTCAAACCGTTGAAACATCAAACTTTTCAGCCTTTTCGGGAAAAAGATAGGCCTTGACAAATATTCCAAATATTCCCAAACTTCCCAGAATTCCAGGTTTTCCCGAGACATTTTTCCAATTCAAAATTAATTGGGCATTTTTCTAACTTCCACCATTTCCACATTTTTTAACCGATTCAAAACATTCCACCTTCAACATATTCAACTCATCCTGGAAATTCAAACTATCATTTTTCCAAGATCAAAACAGTCCAGGATTTCCCAGAATTCCCTTCTTTTTTTTTTTTACCCTTTTTTTCTGGCGACTACTCCTTCCACATTTTTTCAGGGCAAAAAACAAAGTTGTTTTTTGAACTGGAAAAATTCCCGGTTTTCCTGAAATTTCTGGATTTCCTTAATATATTTCTCAATTAAAAATGTTACTACTTCAACATTTCTTGACTGATTTGAACAATTCCAACACCTATCATTTCAACTCATTCAGAACATGTATTTCAACATTTTCCCCCAAATTCCAGCTTTTCAAAAAATTCCATGAAATTCTTATTGAAATGAATGGGACATTTTTCAAAGTTCCACAATTCCCACATTTTTCATCCCATTTAAACCGTTCCAACTCCGAAATATTCAGCCTGTTGAAAATTGTGTGCTCTCTTTCAACAATTAAAAAAAAAATAATTCCAAGAATTTCCAGTTATCAAGGACATTTTCCCCATTCTAAATGTATTGTCCATTTTTCAACCTAGTCAAACCATTCATTCCAACATCAACACATTCCATTCATCCATCTAAGACTTTCCCAAATTCCACACCAAATTCGGTTTCCCCTGGAAATTCAAACTCTTCAACATTCAAACCATTGCAACATTCAAACTGTTCTTACATTAATACTACATTCTGTCAGCATTTCAGTTCAACATCAGCATAGGAGCATTCACACGCAACCCAAGATGCAAAGATGACAAGCGTGGAGAATGAAAACATGGTTTTAATGTTCAAAAAATAAGGCAAAGGAAAACACAAACCAGGAAACAACAAACAGGGACAGGAGTTGGGATTCAGAGAATAGCTCTCAGCTTCCAAAAAAGACAGTAAACAGCAAACAATACTCCAGCACTCACTGGAGGGCAAGGCAGGTTTAAATAATGCCTCTGATTAGTGCTCAGGCAGCAGGTGAGCGGGTGAACACTAATCAGAAGCAGGTGGAAATAATAAGTAACTATGGTAACCAAAACAAAAAAGGGTGCACAAAAAACAGGAACCGAAGGAGTCTTAGATTGAAAATAAAAAACATAATCCAGACCACGGATCATGACACTCCTTCAGGGATTGTCTCATCTAGTTTACAATATTACAATAGGACAATTTAAAAATATCTGGCTTTTAGCGTTAACATTATTATGGAAAGCCTGACAAGTTTGTAACAACAACAAAAATGCAAATCAGACAATCATTGTCAAAATTACAATTGTTTTCAATAAATATTAGTTATTTGCTTCAATTCAAAGTACAAATTTGGGACACAAAACGTGTTAAGTGTCATTCACTTGAATGTAGTGTGTTCAAAGATAAGAGTTCTTCTTAAGGGATCGTCATGGCTCAGACGGTAGAGCTGCCATACCAGCAACTTGAGGGTTGCTGGTTCGATCCCCGCTTCTGCCATCTTGAACACGGCCATTGTGTCTTGGGCAAGGCACTTCACCCACCTTGCTCCCAGTGGAACCTTCACTGGTGTATGAAGGTGCAGGGCTCCTTTGAAAAAAAGATTCCTAATCTCAATGGGATTTTCCCGAGTAAAAAATAGTAATAATGCAATAAGAATAAAAATAGGATTACATATACCATTAACAATGTGACATATAAGTACATCTTAAACACAAATAAATTAAGAACACACAGTTGTTGCTGAATACAAACACAATGGGGAAAAACATGTTTGAAAAAGAAAAATCAATGGTCAAATTGTGACCGAAACTCCTCTGGCTAATAAATCTAGTTAAACGTGTGTGGTTTTTTTTTGTATATACTGTCTATTTATGAATGGCCGCTCAAGTTAACCATGCATGGCCATGAAAATCTCAAACTTCTGCCACACATGACTTCAGGGTCATGTCTTTTTCCAGTAATTTCCCCAAATAACCACATTCATCACTCTTGTCTTGTGCCATGGCTGAAAGAGCCAGTCATCCTATTCCCGAGTGGCTTGTGGGCACTCAGGAAATACAGCGCTAAGGACACCGGGTGTGTGCATTTATATTTGAGAGCCACAAGCAGTATCAATGTTTCATTCAATGCTGCTACACACATGCCAGTTTTGTCTATTTATTAGCAGGAGCCAATGGGAGGCCCACTCTAAATAATCAGCCTGTACATTAATTTTTCATAGCGCATTGTGTACCTTGGTATATAGAAACATAAATAGTCTTGGTTCATGATGGTTTATTAGGTATTAAAGATTGAATATGACTCCCATGCTGCTCATGTTGTCAACAATCATGGCTCTGTGTGACATTGCAACAACTACCTGAAAAACAACAGTACAACAGCTGGGAAGAACTTTGTCAATTGGTCCTTTAATTGAACGTGCATTACATTTTACAAGGCTAGATATATTTTGTGTGAATGTTGAAAAACATTCATACAGTATGCTATTGTGCAACAATAACCTTTTCTATTGATTATGTTATATTTTCGTCATGTCACATTTCCCAATCCATTCAAACTGTTCCAAAATTATATTGTTCAACTCATCCAGGACACGATGGCTGTTGAAACAAAACAAACAAAAGTCTTCTACAGTAGACATTTGATTTTGGCATATTTATTTTGTCAGAGTTACAGGAGTGCTCTGCTATTTTTAAGGACCTTCAGTCCGAAAAGTTGATAATTTCTATGACAGCACAATTTTTAAGAATTTGCTTTAAAAATGTGGGATTACTGATTGCATCTGAAGTAAATGAGCTAAAGCAACACCTTAGTTACATAAATCACACTATGAAAAAAAAATGTTAACTGCCAAAAAGGAGAGGACTAAAAGTGAACAAAAATGAAAACATTCAAAAGTTAGAGCCCAGTGTTCTGTGTTTGCGCGCAAGGTAAAAATGTCAATGCATGGATCTGCCGTTGTGTTTACAGTAATCCAAGCTTTTCTATACAACATGAGCACAGTGTTTTTAGCAATTAGCTGCAAAAATATGTGGCTCCCCTGTTTTGATCTGAATTCAGGGGCGGTATAAAAATATTTGACCTCCAGTTCACCTGCACCTGCTATAAGACATACGGGTACAAACATACAATAAGAGTGAGCAAATATCTTGCCTACTTCACATTTATTTGTTCACTTCAGTGTGTTGGATCAATATTGATGTGTATTTAAAGACAGCCAAATTTGTGAAAACATTTCAGTAGAATATATTCCAAAAACGTTCGATCGACCTAAAATGTAAAAACTCCCTTGCACTACTCAGTGGACACCCTGTTGAAGACCTCTGATCTGCATGACTGATCTTGGTTGTAATTGCCTGCGCCAGGAGTTTGTGTATTTGTTGGGGTTTGCTTGTCCATCCATCCATCCATGTTCTACAGCTCGTCCCTTTTGGGGTCGCGGAGGGTGCTGGAGCCTATCTCAGCTCTATTCGGGCGGAAGTCGGGGTACACCCTGGACAAGTCGCCACCTCATCACAGGGCCAAAACAGATAGACAGACAACATTCACACTCACATTCACACACTAGGGACCATTTAGTGTTGCCAATCAACCTATCCCCAGGTCTGTCCATCAGTTAATTAGCGTCACACCTCAAAAAGTTATGGGAAGATTTTGATGGAACAGCAATTGGTAAATGGAACAAGGGATTAGGTTTTGGTGGGCATCTGGATCACTGTCTGGATTCATGATTTTTAGAAAAAGCTTCTTTAATGTTAGGTATAGGTCCTGGCTACGGGCGCTTTTCAAGTTATTTATAGAAACTAGTGTTGCGTGAAAAAGACGTAACACATTATTATGTATTATATCATATCCATTATTCCATTTTATACCACTTGTCCCTTTCGGGTCAAATTATACAAATCACTGCCGTTGTGTCCATGGGCAAGGCATTCACCAACCTTGCCCCCCAGTGCCACTCACACTGGTGTGTGAATGAATGTTTGGTGGTGGTCGGAGAGGCCGTAGGCACAAATTGGCAGCCACGTTTCCGTCAGTCGAGGGCAGCTATGGCTACAAATGTAGCTTACCACGACTTAAGTGTGGATGTGGAGTGGAAGAATAATGGGTTCTCCACATTGCACTGTGAAGCGCGTAGAGCAGGGGACTCAAACATGCGGCCCGCACGTTGATATGACAACTTAATGCATGTGCGGGCCGCGAGTTTAATTTGATTCGAACTTGACATTGTCAAACTTCCCTACTTTCACGGGAGTCCCCTTAATATCAGGGTATCCATTCCCTGGTAATCCCTGTCGATTTTTACCCAATCAACAATACTCAGGGGGTGCCGCAATGGCACTGATTTTAACGCCCTCTGAATCCCGTACAGACAGCGTGGAAGCCTACTTGATTGTTACATTTGGCTGCGCAGTACACATGTGTGACGTTGCAAGACATATTTGGTCAACAGCTACACAGGTCACACTGAGGGTGGCCGTAAAAAAACTTTAACACTGTTACAAATATGTGCCAGACTGTGAACCCACACCAAACAAGAATGACAAACACATTTCAGGAGAACATCCGCACTGTAATACAACATAAACTCAACAGAACAAATACCCAGAATCCCATGCAGCCCTGACTCTTGCGGGCTACAATCCACACACCCACGCTACCACTAACCCCCCACACCCCCACCCTTCCTACTTGCGTCGTTGAGGTGGTGTATATAATAGCCCGGGAGAGTTAGGACTGCAAGGTGTTCTGGGTATTTGTTCTCTTGTGTTTGAGTTGTGTAAGGGTGCGGATGTTCTCCCAAAATGTTTTTGTCATTCTTGTTTGGCGTGGGTTCAAAGTGTGGCGCATATTTGTAACAGTGTTAAAGTTGTTTATGCGGCCACCCTCAGTGTGACCTGTATGGCTGTTAAGTAAGTATGTCTTGCAGCCACAAATCTTGTTCTGCACAAGTCTCGCACAACATGATTAAGAGTGGTCACTTCAGTTGTGTTATGTGTGCAATGACGAGTTGTAGAGCACTAGTTCTCTTATAGATGGTACGCTATGTGAAGGTATGTCACGGGTTAATTGAGATTTATCAAAAACATTCCAAAAAATAGCAGTCAGTCATAAATACTTAATAAATATATTTATTGTTAAACACTTCAACAAAATATGAATGTAAGTTCACAAACTGTGAAAAGAAATGCAACGATGCAATATTCAGTGTTGACAGCTAGATTTTTTTTGGAACATGTTCCATCAATATTGATGTTAAAGATTTCTTTTTTTGTGAAGAAAGGTTTAGAATGAAGTTCATGAATCCAGATGGATCTCTATTATAATCCCCAAAGAGGGCACTTTAAGTTGATTATTACTTGTATGTGTAGAAATTGTATTTACAATTGAATTACTTGTTTATTTTTCAACAAGTTTTTTAGTTATTTTTATATCTTTTTTTCCAAAAAGTTCAAGAAAGACCACTACAAATGAGCAATATTTTGCACTGTTATACAATTTTATGAATCAGAAACTGATGACATAGTGCTGTATTTTACTACTTTATCTCTCTTTTTTCAACCAAAAATGCTTTGGTCTGATTAGGGGGTACTTGAATTAGAAAAATGTTCACATGGGGTACATCACTGAAAAAAGGTTGAGAACCACCGTTGTAAAGGACGTTAAAGGCAGTGCAGTCACGGCAACCCTTAATAATGTCGGCCGGGGGTTGCATCGGTAGATTTTCGGGAGGTGCACTGAAATTCAGGAGTCTCCCGGAAAAATCACGAGTGAATTCATTATAAAGTGCATGTTAGATTTTTTAAGAAATCTTTTCTTGCGGCCCATTCTCACCCAGTTTCTGCATCCAGTGGCCCCCAGGTAAATTGAGTTTGAGACCCCTAGAGTGTCAAAAAAAGCACTACGTAAGTCATTATCATTATTAGTATTAAATTCAATTGAGGACAGAGATTTTAATACTATCGTTATATCGTGATAATGCATGTTGATGACATGTTCTAGCCCTGTCCTGAAAATTTGACAGCGACAAGCGAACAAACATTGTGTGCTCAACACAATATAGCGTCCTCACTAGCGGAAATGTCCCTCAAGAGTGCAGGAAAGCCACTTCTAAGTCAGCAATCTTCCATCTTCCATCCAATCTTCCATTTACAGTAACTGCATGGCGGCAAATAAAGTAATTTTCCTACAAGTGTCATCCCGAGAGGACAAAGAATGGCGAAACATGCTACACAACACAGCATTGGAGGATATGCTAATCACTAAATGCAAAAAAGAGGTCTTGTATGTAAACCAAGATGGGCGAATCAATCCAAATATCAATTATCAGTATATGGTCAATACTACAGTGGTTAGATTGATATTTTGTTATAATCACAACATCTTTTTGTCACGACTTGGACTATGACTTGGATTGTTTCTCCGATGCAAAAGGAAAAATTGGCACGAACCAGACATGAATGTGATTACATGTTTATTTATGTACTAACAAAAAGGCAAACAAAGGAAGCAAAACAAAAGGTGCGCACGAGGGCGGAGAGCATATATATATATATATATATATATATATATATGTATATATATATATATATAATATGTGTATTTTAATTTTGTTAAAAAACAGAAACAAGGAAGTCAGAGTCAATGATACTTTGACAAGAAAGGTACTTCTCCGTTTCCTCTCTTGTTTATTTTGTGAACAAATGTGTCAGAGCACATATGTCAGGACACAAATCCAATATGGTGATGATTCAGTAATTAATAGTTTGTTAAATGGATATGCAGTCAGGGTGTCAAGCTGTAGGATGCTAGTAGCATCCTGAAATTCAGTGCGATTGAGTTGTTCAGACGTTTTTCTGACAAAATAATCAGATATAGTTCAAAACATAAACATCTCATAAACTTACAATACAACATGTTTTTATCATCAAAGTATTATTTTAGGGCAGTTTTGCGGCCGTATTTGATGTACTCTGCCACTACATTCATGCAGTGTTTAGTGATCAGCGTCCTTCCAACACTTGACCGCCGGCGGAATGTACGTCAGGAAACACAAAATGACTAATGGCACGATTGCACCAGGAAAAATGTTGTAGTTTGTGAACCCGTTCTCAAACAATGGCTATGAAAACTTTTCTGATTCTGATTAAAAAAACAAAAAACAAAAACGGAATATTCTCGTAAAATCCTCATTAGCTTTGGACTAACAATTATGGAGAAATTATGACTTTTGTGTAAAGTTTGTCAACTTTAATGGCTGCCTCCACTGTATTGTTTATAATCACTGTTATTCATATATGTATGAATAACTATATATATTTATACATGTAAATATACATGTATATATATATATAGATATATATAGATATATAGGGTCAATTATGTCATGTAAAAGTGATGAATTGTATAATGTATTATTATTGTTATAATTATTTGTGTAATCATAACAATAATACAACATCATATATATATATATATGTCTCCCTCCCTCTCTCTCTCTCTCTCTCTCTCTCTCTATATATATATATATATATATATATATATATATATATATAGAGAGAGAGAGAGAGAGAGAGAGAAAGAGAGAGAGAGAGACAAGCGGTAAACAATGGATGGATGGATATGTATATATATATATATATATATATATATATATATATATATATATATGTATATATATATGTATATATGTAAAATATCAAACAACATTTAGGTATTATCATGAAACTTACACATTTTGTGTAATTTTAACCCTATATATATATATATATATATATATATATATATATATACATACATACATATATATATATATATATATATATATATATATATGTACATATATATATATATAGGGTCAATTATGTCATGTAAAAGTGATGAGTTTTATAATGTTGTGTTATTGTTAAAATTACACAAAATGTGTAAGTTATATGATAATACCTAAATGTTGTTTGATATTTTGTCAATATCCATAACCATTGTTTTGTTGTGTCCCTCCTACTGTAATAATTGTTGTGACACCTGCTTCTTTATATGTGTTGGACACACCTTTTTACTTCCCTTTTGTCCACAACATCAACGTGAAAGGTAGGCGTCCACGCGACTCCAGAAAAGTGTATTTATTATCTTATTAAGAACTTAAGTTCACTTTTTCTTGTTCTGTATTATTGTATTTGTGTAATTCGAGTAACAATCTATATTTTATGTTTTCAATATAAGAAACCCAATACCAGTGAAGTTGACACGTTGGGTAAATGGTAAATAAACATAGAATACAATGATTTGCAAATCCCTTCCAACTTACGTTCAATTGAATAGACTGCAAAGACAAGATACTAAACATATGAACTGATAAACTTTGTTAGTTTTTGCAAATATTAGCTCATTTGGAATTTCATGCCTGCAACATGCTTCAAAAAAGTTGGCACAAGTTGCAAAAAAGACTGAGAAAGTTCAGGATTATTGTAACATCCCACAGGCGAACAGGCTATCTGGGAACAGGTGGGTGCCATGATTGGGTATAAAAACAGCTTTTATGAAATGCTCAGTCATTCACAAACAAGAATGGGGCATGGGTCACCACTTTGTGAACAAATGCGTGAGCAAATTGTCGAACAGTTTAAGAACAACATTTCTCAATGAGCTATTGCAACGAATTTAGGAGTTTCACCATCTACGGTCCGTAATTTAATCAAAGGGTTCAGAGAATCTGTAGAAATCTCTGCACGTAAGCGGCAAGGCCGAAACCCACATTGAATGCCCGTGACCTTCGATCCTTCAGGCGGTACTGCATCAAAAGGCGACATCAGGTTGTAAAGGATATCACCACATGGGTGTAAATTCTTCCACCTGAATTGGTGAAAAAAAAAATCTAAGTGCCGCAGAAAGGGAAATGTCCTTAGACAGGAAGAGGTGAGTATGGATTACAAGCTTCAGACAGAATCTGAATGCTAAGAATGTGGACAACATGGGAATTTACTCAGCTATTTTTTAATCAACTGTGTTTGACCTGCTTTTAGTGGATTGTTTGCAAACATGTTGATATTAAACTTGAGGTTTAATGCAGGCCTACTATAGTCATTACTATTATATTGAAAGTGTTAACATGTTTTGAAATCATTTGACACAGACTTGTCCTAGTTCTTCGATGTTTTGATCATGGCTTTTATCCCGTTTAACGAAGTGTTGTCTTCAGAAATGGCCGCACATTCGTGTCCTGACCCAAAGTGTGACATTAGTGAAAACACTTCATTGTACGAACAAATTGCAGCATTAACAGTGAATTAAAAAAAGTTCTAATTGAATTCATGGTTATTTTGAAGTGCACTTACCTTGAAATTACCTTGACCTTCACTTAAGTGATGTGTATTGAAATAATTTGTCATTTTATGACCATGTATTGTTATCGCTGTGCGGAAGGTGGCATTGATTGATTATTATATGTGGATGTAGTTATTATTTTTGATGACAGGAGCAAAATGTTTACTGCAAGTACATATTTAATTTGTATGCTAATTTGTGTTTTTGACCTTGTTCAGATTTTTTTTTCAAGTGAGTGTCATTCTTCTTGATTGCATTGCTGTGCGGTAGGAGATATTTAACATCTCCTCATGGGCCAAGAAAAACTATTTTTCAAATGAACTCTGGAAATGATCTCGAATTTAAACATATGAACTTGGGCCACTGAACATACTGGATGAACTGACTATTTCTTGTCAATGGAGTGTTTTTGTCTAATTGTGTATACCTGCTGAGAGTAAGCACGCATAACCTATATTATATCATTATTCCTTTATGTCTTTAAAGGCTTACTGAAATAAGATTTTCTTATTTAAACGGGGATAGTAGGTCCATTTTGAGACTTGTTTGGCATTTTGTTGCCGGAGTCGTTTTTCCAGGGATGCGTCGGAAGCGATGAACACAACAAAGGTAAGATATAAAGGATTTATTTAACAAAAAGGGAGCTCTGAACAAAAATACTGGAGCTAAGTAAGGTAAACAAAAGACGCTAGCGTGAGAGCTAGGATGTACAAATAAACTAAACTGGGCACGAAGGCACAAAAATGTAAAACAAAACACAATTAGCATGTGAGCTAAAAATGGCAGGTGGCTTAGCATATGAGGTAGCGAGAAAATAGATACAGTCGTATGAAGAGGGTCGTCACTGTTGCGCGTAGGCAAATTAGGATTCGATAAAAAAGAACGAAAAGGGGCGAGATTAAATAAGGAAGTAATCAACAGTGACAGGTGTGCAGGGACCGTGATTAGCAGGTGGAATCAATGAGTAACCAAGGTGACGGACTAAACAGGAAATAACAGGGTCAGACGGAGAATGAGACAAAAATGGAACAATAAACAATAATATGAGAAGATCCGAGTACGGATCTTAACATCCATTCTATGTGTCATACTTGATCATTTCGCGATATTGCCAAATATGTGCTGAAAGGATTTAGTATAGAACATCGACGATAAAGTTCGCAACTTTTGGTCGCTAATAAAAAAGTCTTGCCTTTACCGGAAGTAGCAGACGATGTGCGCGTGACGTCACGTGTTGTAGGGCTCCTCACATCCTCACATCCTCACATTGTTTACAATCATAGCCAGC
The DNA here is from genome assembly GCF_033978795.1 of Nerophis ophidion. Lineage (NCBI taxonomy): Eukaryota > Metazoa > Chordata > Actinopteri > Syngnathiformes > Syngnathidae > Nerophis > Nerophis ophidion. The sequence goes on from NC_084618.1 coordinate 44,975,102, forward strand.
AGCAGCTAGAGCTATTTGGACCGAGAAAGCGACAATTTCCCTATTAATTTGAGTGAGGATGAAAGCTTTGTGGATGAGGAAATTTAGAGTGAAGGACTAGTAAAAAAAAAAAGTAGAAAAAAAAAAGTAAAAAAAAAAAAAAGGCGATTGCAGTGGGCTAGGACTCTTTGCCTTCCCTGTCACAGTGGTTCCTTGTTTCCTGGGCCCCGCACCTGCTGTTTTGGGTTGGGCTCTCTGGGTGGCTGGGGACGTACTTTGGCTCCTGCACACACTGGAAGATAAATATATTGTACAGACAAATTCACATACATACTCACATACACACACATATTTCTACATTTATACACACATACGTTTATTCATTCATTAATACATACATACACATTGGTACTTAACACATACATAGGTCCCTACGCTCCCACATTCATACACAAATACAGTACATACACACATACATCCATATGCACACTCACTGTACAAACATACATATACACACACTGTACATAAACAAGTACCTATACATACATACACTCATGCATATAATCATGTTTTATCAAATATATATTAGCGTTGTTCCTCTAAGGAAAACTGAGTAACACACTGACAAAGCTTAACCTATTATTACTATAACAACCTACAAGGTTAATACAGTTCGCTTCTCTTTCTTCACCTCCATTTATCTGCTTTCTTTTGTATTTTAAGTTATCATTACATATATGTTTTGTTGCATTTGAAACAATTGTATTGTTGCTAATAGAGGTAAATTATTGTTATTATTCATTGTTAATGGTGCTATTTCTATTGGTATTTGTATTGCTCCATTCGTAGTGTTATAATGTTCATTGTCATTTCTGTGTTATTAATATTTACTTCACTAACTGCTTCTTTGCTTTCACTGTTACTATAATATTTGTACATATTGTATTTGCTGATGCTGTTCTGTTGTTGTTGTGTTTTTGTTGTTAATGTATTTGTATCTGTTTTTCTTTTTAAATCCATTCAATAAAGTCAAATGCAAATAAGGCAACAAGAGAAGTATTATGCAGGTCTCTTTTGTAAAGTAAATCTGTATAGCAAATATGGGCATCTACATCAACAATATACTTTGCCTGATAAGCTGGACAGGACAAAAAGAAAAAAAATATAGCACAAACTCCCACTCGCAGTATGTGCAGAAGTTAAGGTCTTCTCTTGAGAAACAATTTGACCATGTCACTACCTCACAGTTGAACATTGTAGAGTAATAGTAAGAAACATGACTGATAGAGAAGCATAAACTAGGGGATCAGAGGGGACCCAATGTGTACATGGTTGTGAAGAGAGTTGGAAATCATCCTGTGTACACAGTGAGACCAGAGGACCACGACAATCAATTGAGAACAATGCACAGACATCCCTTGCTCCCATCTGGCTACCTACCTGTTTATATAAAGGGTCCACATCACAAGCAGAAGACAACTCTCCCTCTGCCTTCTGCTGATGGTGAAAAAGATGTATCAGGAGATTAACTAAGCACCCAAAACATCCAAAAATCAAATGTAGGGAGAAAAGGTTGAAATGTTGAATCTAATTTAAATCAAAATGTGGTTTGTTCACCCTAACACAAAGGTGAGATGCAGGCTTTTGTCTTGTTCAATGTTGGATTGGTTTTTAAATATATATATTTTTTTACCGTATTATTCGGACTATTAGTCTCAGTTTTTTTCATAGTTTGGCCAGGCGTGCGACTTATACTCAGGAGCGACTTATGTGTGAAATTATTAACACATTACCGTAAAATATCAAATAATATTATTTAGCTCATTCACGTAAGAGACTAGACGTATAAGATTTTGTGGGATTTAGCGATTAGGAGTGACAGATTGTTTGGTAAACGTTTAGCATGTTCTATATGTTATAGTTATTTGAATGACTCTTACCATAATATGTTACGTTAACATACCAGGCACCTTCTCAGTTGGTTATTTATGCGTCATATAACGTACACTTATTCAGCCTGTTGTTCACTATTCTTTATTTATTTTAAATTGCCTTTCAAATGTCTATTCTTGGTGTTGGATTTTATCAAATACATTTTCCCATAAAATGCGACTTACACTCCAGTGCGACTTATATATGTTTTTTCCGTTCTTTATTATGCATTTTTGGCAGGTGCGACTTATACTCCGGAGCAATTTATACTCCGAAAAATTCGGTATTTTGGGCCCAGTATCCTTCTTTAAAAAGTTTAAAACATTTACAACCCCATCGCCCCCCAATTTTTACAGAATATTTGCATTGTAACATGTGTATAATTATAGATAATATTTTGTTTTGCCACTCTAGCTTTTCCAACCATGCCGAGAGAAGCAGATATGGCTGATGGAAAAAATGGACGTGACAAGGTGGCAAAAGTTAAACCTAACCCAATACTTTGAGTGTGTGTGTGTGTGTGTGTGTGCCTTTCAAGACAGGATCCTTTCTCGGATGACAACTGTCAGGGTGACAATTACTGTTAACCAATTCTTCGACCTAAAATACCAAATAAGTAGTTTCTCCTGTGCCAGGGTTATATTACACATTAATGCATATTATACATACTACGCCCACCTCCACCTCTCTGACTGAATCTTACATCTCGAGAGGAAAAACTAATAATGACGACCAAAATGCAGAAATGATTAAAAAGTTGCTTCTATGTAAGAATACCATTACAGGGCACGGTGGTGAGCGAAAGGGAGAAATGGATGTAAGACTTGGTGGCGGGTGAGTGGAAGAATGAGTGGCCAAGAAGAACCTGACAAAGAAATGGTGCACTAGTTTGAAGGATGTGAGACCGAGGCAGCAGGAAGATGATGTTGGAGAAGGCTGAGACTGACAGCCTCCGTCTCTGTCGCTAGTTAATATTCTAGGGCTTGGCTTGGCCCAGCCACCTCATTTCTGTCTGCAAATATTTATACTGGATAGCCTTGTATCTATGTTTTCTTTTATGCTGCCACACACACCAGAGTGTTCATCAACTTATTACAAGGCATGCGCCAAAGACAGAAAGTTTAAAGGGCATGTCCACACAGACACTGGTATTTAAAAAAAAAAAGTTTTCATTTTCTTCATATGCAAACTGCACTGTGTCTCTGAAATTTCAGAGTTTGCAAATCCCCCAAAGTCAGTTTTAAGCATTTGTGTTGTGTTGTTGCCGTTAGCTTTTCTCCTTTTTAGGAGAATTTTTTTCCCCCTTAAATAAAGAAAAAAGACACTTTCTGTCAATGTAACTTGTGCCTCATTAGCCCAATTCCAGGGTCCACACTGTCACACCCCATCAGAGGGATGAATGGAAGATTGCCTTCAAACCAAGACAAATTAATTCTGTGGTGAGTCAGCACTCAGTACTGTGAGAAATGTTTGTGTTGTACAGCGTTTCTATGTTTTTTTCTTTACGTTACCTGATTTTAATCATCGTGCATCCAATTATTATAACGCATGAAACATGTTAAATAATGAATGATTGGGAGCTTCATACGACATTTTATAACAAACATTCCAAGCCCGTTCTTGCTCAGTCACTAACTGGAATATAATGGCTCTTCCTGGATAGCCTCAGCGACCATGACGTAATGCCCTGTGAGCTTTCCCCAATAGACCTGTCCATGTCCTGAAATGTGGAGCACCTCTTCAGCCATCTGGAAAATTTACATAGGCCATCGACCTCTGGAGATTCTCCTCCTCATCCGTCTATGCCGCCCGCCTTGCCTTCCTCCTTTGGAGCACCTTCCAATCTGACCCTTCCACATCCAGCAAGGTACAGCAGACACTTTGGACGGTGTAGTACCTTCATTCACCATTGCCTCTTGGTGCTTGACCTTTACATCACGATGTAAAATACAGACAGCCCTGATTTCCTACATCTTAAAACTCCTTTCTGCTAGGTGCTGGCTATCTTCATTGAGCTTTGCTTACTTCCAGCCTTCCTTGCAGAGTTTATAGGAGTTTTTGACCATTTGGTCTCCGTCAAGGTGGCAGGAGACAAACTCCTAGCCTTAGGTCAAAGGAACTCGACCACTGGTCAACAAATGGGGAGAGCACAGCCTGTGCAGCAAAGCAATAGATACGATTATTGTGGAGGGGGTCCGGTCCGATCCGGTGGCCATGTACTGCTTGCCTGTGTATCGGCTGGGGACATCTCTGCGCTGCTGATCCGCCTCCGCTTGGGATGGTTTCCTGCTGGCTCCGCTGTGAACGGGACTCTCGCTGCTGTGTTGGATCCGCTTTGGACTGGACTCCTGCGACTGTGTTGGATCCATTATGGATTGAACTTTCACAGTATCATGTTGGACCCGCTCGACATCCATTGCTTTCCTCCTCTCCAAGGTTCTCATAGTCATCATTGTCACAGACGTCCCACTGGGTGTGAGTTTTCCTTGCCCTTATGTGGGCCTACCGAGGATATCGTAGTGGTTTGTGCAGCCCTTTGAGACACTAGTGATTTAGGGCTATATAGATAAACATTGATTGATTGATTGATTGATTACCAAAGAAACACTCAGCTCAGAAGAGATCTTATGCAGTAGTGAGGAGGCCCCTGTTCAATGGCAGAGAAGAGCTGTCGGCTAGAAATCAGAATCACAAAAGTTTTTTATTGCCATTGTTTGAGAACGGGTTCACAAACTAGAAATTTTACCTAGCGCAATCGTGCATCATAAAAGACATATAACACAGAATAGAATAACATGAGCTGTAATTGAGCTATCAGATCTTGGTATTGTTCACGTGTCTGATGGCCGAGGGGAAAAAACTGTTCAGGTGGCGGGAGGTGTGGGTCTGGATGGACCGTAGTCTCCTGCCTGAGGCAAGAGGGGAGAATATTTTGTGTACAGGGTGAGAAGAGTCAGCTGTGATCAGACCCACACGCCTCCTGGTCCTGGAGGAGAACAGGAAAAAGGATTATGCCTCTAGTGTGGCCAGGCATACCACATCGTAGCCTTGTGCCCTGTCAAGCCCAGCAACAGCCTTCAGCTCACCAGAGGTCTGCTCAACGTTGGAGGGTCTTTTTCCCCCAATGATTGGGAGACTCTTTTGTGAGAGGGGGAGCATAATACAATTTATGATCTTCGACTCAGGGCCTGATGATTATTTTGCTGATGAACTTTTGCTATTCGTTGCTTTCTTCCTCTTGTTGTCCTCAAATAGCCACTGGAGGTTCTCTCGTTTGACAGACGCCCTCTAGCAGGCATAGCCTGCTCAGTGGCCTTGTGGTTAGAGTGTCCGCCCTGAGACTGGAAGGTTGACCCAGGCCGAGTCATACCAAGGACCATAAAAATGGGACCCATTACCTCCCTGCTTGGCACTCAGCATCAAGGGTTGGAATTGGCCTCTAAATCACCAAAATTATTTCCGAGCATCGACACCGCTGCTGCTCACTGCTCCCCTCACTTCTCAGGGGTGGAACAAGGGGATTGGTCAAATGCAGAAGGTAATTTCACCACACCTAGTGTGTGTTTGACTATCAGTGGTACTTCAACTTTTTAACTTTAACACATAAGAAAACTATACTTATTTTAATTATTTCCAGTAATCATTGCAAACCTATTGATATTTTTTTTTGTCAACTGTCAGTTCTTGACCTAATTGACTAAAATTGTCATAGTCCCATGATTGATTGATCCAAACTAACTTTTGCAGACTGGATTCTGTTTTAGCATTCAAGCTGCCTACAATTGGTTTTCATACCTACTCACTAGTCAACATTCTGTTCTCCAGGAACAATTGATTTATTGTTTTTTGCAAGGGAGCTGCACTTTTTTTAAATTTTGTTTATTATTATGAGAGACAAAAAGACAAACATTTTTTTTTTCTTTTTTGCATTCTAATTTGTATACATTTGGCCAGTTCTAGGTGGCTAGCAATGCAGCTAATGGGAGCAATCATTTCTATCTCTAAATCACTTTTAAAATGGGTCCCAAAAAACGGCAACAATACTTCATTGACGTTCTGTAACCTGTCTAAAAACCAAGCTGTAGCGACATTTTTATAGTAAGAGCGAACACTGAGGAACTCTTTTTCTATTGTAGTAACACATCTAGGTGCTTTGGTATTAGCCGTAAATGCTAACTATGGCAAGAGGTAAACAAGCTTCTATGACAACACAAAACAAGTTTGAGTTTCTAATGCACAACACAATGCAATAGGACACTATTCTGTACTGTACTCCAGACATGAACATTCATATTACAATATCTGTAAAGGATTAGCGCACATTTCATGTTTTCTTTGTACACATCTAGCCTGGCAGTATAAATATTTTAGTTATAATAAAAAGCAGGACATGTTGCATGTATCATGATCGGTATTACAGTGACCCACTTGATTGACTGTTGATTGTTGGATCCAGTTAGCTGGGAATTTTTTTCTGGTTTATTTTGTGTAAGCAGTCAATTTATGTCGGCATAGCTTTGCTCCAAGTTCCATATTCACGCCATGCCCAAAACCTGCCGGCTTCAAAAATATAATGTGAATACTCATTTGTCCAAAAATTGGCATTTTTGTCTGCTATAAACTTATTGAAAATGATTACAAAGCACAAATGTTTGTTTACGGAAGTAGGAACACACATTTGTTGCTGGAAGTTGGAAGTGCGCTGCTAAGGAAATGGAAATAAATGCGCTGAGGAAAGAAGTTCTGGTAATGGTTAATAGGACCAAAATACGGTAAATATTGTATATATTAATTTCATAGGTACCAATGGAAATCCTTTGATACTACTGGGTGCCAAACCAAGCAAAATAAAACAGTACCGTATTTTGATACCATTGTTGCATTCGACATCACTTCTGGTTGCAGACTCCGCATCATCTCAGGCATTTGGTGTGCAGACAGATGTACTATTAGCAGATTCGGCCAGTCTGCCTCTGGAATATGATACAATTTTCCATGGCAACGAAGCAAGCTTGCCTAATGGAAGCGCTCAAAAGAAAGGCTCTACTTTTCAGAATGCGCCAGCTCAATGCTACGCCCACAACTCTTTGATCAGCACCTCCATAGGAATGTCTCTCTCTTCTATTTGGTCTACGTGTACCAGCCCACTGCCCTGCCCTCACGAGAACCTGGAGTTGCTATTCCCTCAGTTCAACACGTGGCCTGGCACCCTTGATTGAACAAGGGAGCGAAATCAGCAGACAGCCAATAACATTTATAGTCCGGCCAGTTCCTATTCCCCCGTCAGATAGTTTGACTTCCTTCGAAGGAACTGCCCCTTGTCATTCCTTCCGTAAAAACTAGAACCAAGGTTTATTGGCCTCTTCTCTCCTTCCCCCAACACTCAACATCCATCTCATGTTCCAAATTTCCTTACTCAAAGCAGTCTTGTCCAGCCCGCTTAGTCAAGCAGCCGAGAATACACCTGTGCCGATGCTAGTCGACGGTCAACCAGTCTACTCGGCCAAATCCATACGGCTTCCTCGCTTCCTTGCTCCCTGTAAGTTTATTGTAGATCATAAATCATACATCTCACCTGGACATGAGAAGTCTGAGTAGGTATTCCGACATGTTGGGACATTTTGACAACCATTTAGGACCCGGAACTGACGAGGACGACAGGAAAAGCCCTTGCCCCCCCCCTTCCCCCCCCACCTGGTTTCTTCATAATGATATTGAGTTATTCTTCATCTAAATGGCTATATGTGAACATCCTTCAATCAATCAATCAATGTTTATTTATATAGTCCTAAATCACTAGTGTCTCGAAGGGCTGCACAAACCACAACGACATTCTTGCAGTTTGCATCCTAATGACAGCAGACATTGTACAGTGAGTGATGTTGTGTTATGTTTGTTGGCTCTCATGAAGTCTGCAGTGAGTAATAATCAGTGATGGAGAGAAAAAAAAAAGAAAACGTTATGTGTTTTGGAAATTATTGCGCTGCATACGCTTAAGATGATCAAAATATGTACTGTTAATATTAAATGTTGTTATAAATGTGCTCGTTACTACATTACATATTTACTTACATCATGTTTATAAAACCCTAATGAAGGTGTTTGGATGTTTTTTAGGGGCTTTATAGGCAGAAGTGAACAGCCCCCTTAGGCTCCATTGGGCCCCATTCAGCAATGAGTTCCTAACTTTTCCTCTTATCTTTCTTCCTAAGCGATTTCCTAAGAGGAGTCCATTCCAATTCATGACGTGTTCTTAAACGACCAAATTATTCCCACCTCCTGTTCTTAAGTTGCTGAATGCCAAAAGGTTTGCGCGTGCGTGTCTGTCATAATTTGCATATAACCACGCCCTTATTTCCCCAATATGCATATGTAGACACCCTTAATTTCGTAATTTGCATACGTAAACGCCCTTCATTCCCCATTTAAGGGCACAATTCCGGCGGAAAAGCCGAACATCAGACACATGGAGAAAACACAAACAGACTACAGAGGAGAAGTTCACGTATTATCCCGCGTGGGAAATACATAATGTCAAAACGTAAGTTTAAGAAAGGGGGGACAGCTCTTGGTAGCTTAAAGCGTTTGAATAAATATTGGTCCCTTTGTACATGGTCATGAAATATGCGTTCCCTCCCCAGGGCACGATATGTGGCATCTTGCCATCTTGCAGTGTGTGTGTGCGTGGGTGCGTGTGTGTGTGCGTGTCTGCGCACCTGCACGCAAACGGTATTTTGAAATGTCGAGATATTGCTCATTTTGATATATGTCTGTTTGTCTTGTCTGTCTGTCTGTCTTAACTATCTATCTATCTATCTATCTATCTATCTATCTATCTATCTATCTATCTATCTATCTATCTATCTATCTATCTATCTATCTATCTATCTATCTATCTATCTATCTATCTATCTATCTATCTATCTATCTATCTATCTATCTATATATCTATCTATCTATCCATCCATCTATCTATCTATCTATCTATCTATCTATCTATCTATCTATCTATCTATCTATCTATCTATCTATCTATCTATCTATCAATCTATCTATCTATCTATCTATCTATCTATCTATCTATCTATCTATCCATCTATGATATTAATTTAACATTAGACAATAAAAGTAAGGGAACTTGTCTCACTTAAGAACAAATAGGCCACCCTAAGAGTGCTCTTAGGGTGATCTAGGGTGTTCTTACCTACAAACAAATCCCTTCTAAAAAAACATTGGTGAATACAAAAATCTCCTTAAAAACTTCGTAAGTGAACCTAGGAACAACATTTGGTCTTAAGAACGGTTGCTGAATGGGGCCCATTGTGATCAGACTTTTTATTGCAGTATTTAATAATTAGAATGCATAAAAAAAAAATACATCTGTCGTCATGTCTTTCGTAATGATGGTGACCGATTAGCATTGTAAAAAACGTGCAGTTCCCCTTTAAAGAGTTGTTCGACACAAATGTTGACATAAGCCGGAATACTGGCTCCGCTGTACTACTTGTTTCACAAATGATGAAGTCATTCAAGTACTATACGTGTGCATGAGAAGTCTCCGAGCAACAAACCTATGAGACAGCCTGTTCAAGCCGGCTATAACTGTACATTTTCCCCTCCATACAATCACCACCGACAAGGAGTGGATTTGTGTCGTTGCGCTATCACGCCTTCAGAGGTAGTATCATGCAGATCTTTAACAGTGTCTGAATAACAGACATTGGAGCGGTAAACTGAAAATATATGCATTCTCTGGGCTACATGATAAATACTTGTTGAACGTGGGACACAAGAAAAACAAACAAACGAACAGCCACAAATGGGACAGGGTGCTAGAACAGAGGGTGAGATGCTTAATGAGAGGACAGATGAGAGAACATATGCTTGTTCAGGATTTGCCTGGGGTTCTTTTGACAGTGTACGCATCAGGAAGCACTGGAGATCAAACCAACTATCTTCTACCACCTGTGTCATGTGACCCCTTAGGGTGGCAAAGCCTTCACAGAAGTTGAAAAGAACGCAATAGGAGTATTTGCATATGTACATGTTGTCTGGGGATTGAGATGATGTGCTGTGATGTATTAACCTGTATTACTGTCCTCAATAATTTATTTTCTTGACATTTTGGCTTGTCGGCAATGCATTTTTCATTCAGCATTCACTTTAAATTTCCAGGGGATTTGCTATTTCTAGAAAAGTAGAACAACCCGGAGTTGGAAGAGCTGAAAAAGGAAACACATTGCTGTGACCAATAGAGTATATATAGTATGTACAGTATTAAGGGCGGAACAGTACGGCATCCTCACTGTTCGGTACATTCATCTTTATCAAGGTCATATTTTGGTTAATTTTTGTTACAATAATAGAACAAAATGCCAAGACATAAAACTGAATAGCTTTAGAGCAATAATGATGTAACATGTACAACAACTTCAAACTTATGGCAGCTAATTATCTAGTAAATAAAAAATATTTATATATATATATATATATATATATATTTCAATATAGATATAGCATACAAAAAAATTAAGTAGGTGGCAGAGGGGTTAGTGCGTCTGCCTCACAATACGAAGTTCCTGCAGTCCTGGGTTCAAATCCAGGCCCGGGATCTTTCTGTGTGGAGTTTGCATGTTCTCCCCGTGAACGCGTGGGTTCCCTCCGGGTACTCCGGCTTCCTCCCACTTCCAAAGACATGCACCTGGGGATAGGTTGATTGGCAACACTAAATTGGCCCTAGTGTGTGAATGTGAGTGTGAATGTTGTCTGTCTATCTGTGTTGGCCCAGCGATGAGGTGGCGACTTGTCCAGGGTGTACCCCGCCTTCCGCCCGATTGTAGCTGAGATAGGCGCCAGCGCCCCCCGCGACCCCAAAAAGGGAATAAGCGGTAGAAAATGGATGGATGGATGGGCCACTCCTATACATTCTGTACATAAAGATAGGTCAATACTGTATTTTAAGTAGTGCTAGTAAAACAATAATTCAATCAGATAATCACACACTTATCAATAATGATTAATCAAAGTAAATTACTTACCTGAATTAACTTTATAAAAGTCCTCAATATTTTGATACACATGCAATTTTATTGTCAAAATGTCGATCACAAACAATTCTTAAATGTTTCAATTGAATGTCATTTACTGCTAAAAACTTGGTAATATTTTTACTTTTTTCATTTAAGTCCCATCTTAAAGGCCTACTGAAATGAGATTTTCTTATTTAAACAGGGATAGCAGGTCCATTCTATGTGTCATACTTGATCATTTCACGATATTGCCATATTTTTGCTGAAAGGATTTAGTAGAGAACATCCACAATAAAGTTTGCAACTGGAGAAAAGCCCTGCCTCTACCGGAAGTCGCAGACGATGACGTCACGTTTGATGGCGCCTCACATATTCACATTGATTTTAATGGGAGCCTCCAACAAAAACAACTATTCAGACCGAGAAAACGACAATTCCCCCATTAATTTGAGCGAGGATAAAAGATTTGTGTTTGAGGATATTGATAGCGACGGACTAGAAAAAAAAAAAAAAACGCGATTGCAATCGTGTTGCATTGAGACGGATTCATATGTTTTTAGAGACATTTACTAGGATAATTCTGGGAAATCCCTTTTCTTTCTATTGTGTTGCTAGTGTTTTAGTGAGTTTAACAGTACCTGATAGTCAGAAGTGTAGGTCCACAGCCGGGTGTTGACGCGCAGTGTCTCGGGGAAGTCGACGGCAGCTGTATGGACGACACAAGCTCAGCTGATATCCGGTAAGAGGCAACTTTTTAACCACAATTTTCTCACCGAAACCTGCTGGTTGACATGTAGTCGGGATCCATGTCCGCTGTGATCCATACTAAAGTTTCACCTCCGTGAATTTTAAACAAGGAATCACCGTGTGTTTGTGTGGCTAAAAACTAAAGCTTACCAACTCCATCTTTCTACTTTGACTTCCCCAATATTAATTGAACAAATTGCAAAAGATTCAGCAACACAGATGTCCAAAATACTGTGTAATTATGTTGTCAAAGCAGACGACTTTCGGCTGTGTGTGTGTGCAGCGCTCATATTCATAACAGCCCCTGACGTCACGAAAAAAGTCCCAGGAAATTTAATATTGCAATTTAGTAAACTAAAAAGGCCGTATTGGCATGTGTTGCAATGTTAATATTTCATCATTGATATATACACTATCAGACTCCATGGTCGGTAGTAGTGGGTTTCAGTAGGCTTTTAAAGTCCCCATGTATTGTGAAGTGATATTTGCTAGCGAGCACACCAGTCCGAGTCCCCCCACTCGCCAAGCTAATCTGTGTTTACACATGAATAATGAAATAATTTTTTTCCACAATCGCGTTCATTAACACGTTACAGGTCTGGCTATAAGATCGATAAGCTTTGCTTTACAAGTGACCAAAGCAAATGAGAGTAATATATGATGATAAACAGCATCAAAAATTATTTTATTTTATTTTTAAATCATGCTTTGGGCAAAAAGAAAAACAAGCTATGTGGAATAAAAACACCCCTAGGCCGTGATTCGGACACACGCGGTTCACAGCTATTCTTTTTTAATGAAAATGCAAATAAACCCAATAATTAAATGAAAGAATAATAATAAGAGAACAACTTTTTATGTGATCTGATGTACTTTTCTCCATCAGTCATTTACTGTACATCCAAGCGCTCCAAAGCCCATCACACTCTCGCTGGCTATAGAGGTGCAGCGAGCCAGACTGCACTAAACAAAATATATCATTAATATATAAGACATTCTGATAAAATATTGGAATTAGAGGGCCCTCGCAGTTGCACGTTTATCCCTGTGGTTGATATGCAGTCATGTATACCTATTTTCACCCCTGTTGTTGTCTGTCAGGCATTTCTACCTTCTGAAATTATTGTCCCAGGTTGGTCAGAAAGAATAATCTCCTCTTGTGTTCCAAGATCTTGTAACGGCACATAGTCGATAAGTACTCTAGCTTTGATGAAAGTGAATGGATGAAAGTAATGGACAAAAAGCCCATCAGATAGCATCACTGCCAACTATTGAAAAAACACAATCTATAAAATGTTTTGTGTTTTATTCCTTTCTGTTTCTCAAAAGTTATTTTTGAAATGTTTACAAGATGTTGCCTCACAGCCTATTTGTAGGTACATTAAAAGACAGTAAAAGGGTAATCAAGACCTTGGCTGAAGGCCTTCTTGGGTTCGTGTTCCGGCTGTTGATCACTTTTTGTCTTTTGTATACATTATAGACCACAGGTTTTCAAAGTCTTCCAGGCGTAGGACCCGCAAACAGATGGAGAGATGGAGCAGGGACCTGCTACTATTATATCCTGTATTGATCACAGTAAATTGCTTTAAAGGGGAACCTTATCACAATTTCAGAAGGGTTAAAACTAATAAAAATCAGTTCCCAGTGGCTTATTTTATTTTTCGAAGTTTTTTTCAAAATGTTACACATCACGCAATATCCAGAAAAACTGCTTCAAAGTGCCTGATTTTAACCGTCGTTATATCCACCCGTCCATTTTCCTGTGACGTCACTGCGTGAAGTCAATACAAACAAACATGGCGGATAGAACAGAAAGGTATGGCGACATTAGCTCGGATTCAGACTCGGATTTTTTGCGGTTCAAGCGATTCAACAAAATACGCATGTATTGAAACGGATGGTTGGAGTGTGGAGGCAGAAAGCGAAAACGAAAATGAAGAAGAAACTGAAGCTATTGAGCCATATCACGACTGACAGCGGCAACGAGGACAAATTCGGCAATTGCCTTCTAACCAAGGATTGCATCTTTTGACCACTGGTGCAACTTAAATCCGTTGATTGGTATGTGTTTGTTTGGCATTAAATGTGGGTGGAGGGAAAGGCTGGATGCAAATATAGCTACAAATGAGGCATAATGATGCATTATGTACATACAGCTAGCCTAAATAGCATGTTAGCATCGATTAGCTTGAAGTCATGCCGTGAGCAAATATGTCTGATTAGCACATAAGTCAATAACATCAACAAAACTCACCTTTGTGATTTTGTTGACTTTAACGTTGGAAATGCATCTGCTTTGAGTGTCGCAGGATATCCACACATCTCTGTGCCATCTCGGTCGTAGCATCGTTATCGTCGGTAAAGTGTGCAGAACATATTTTGACCACTGGTACAACTTGAATCTGTCGATTGGTATGTGTTTGTTTGGCATTAAATGTGGTGTGGAGGGAAAGGCTGGATGCAAATATAGCTACAAATGAGGCATAATGATGCAATATGTACATACAGCTAGCCTAAATAGCATGGTAGCATCGATTAGCATGCCGTGACCATTGATATGTCTGATTAGCACACTCCACGTAAGTCAACTTGAATCCGTCCCTGATCGTGTTGTTACACCCTCCGACAACACACTGACGAGGCATGATGTCTCCAAAGTATGGAAAACAGTCGAAAAAAACGGAAAATAACAGAGCTGATTTGATTTGGTGTGTGGAATTTGTTTGAGAAAATGGCAGATTGCTTCCTGTTGTGATGTCACAGGTGAAAGGTCATTGCTCCAACAGCAAGCAATTGAAAGACGTTTCATTCGCCAAATTCACCCTTTTAGAGTTCGGAAATCAGTTAAAAAAACATATGGTCTTTTTTCTGCAACATCAAGGTATATATTGACGCTTACATAGGTCTGGTGATAAAGTTCAACTTTAATAGTTCAAATTAACTTAAAAAAAAGATGCCGATATTTTGACACAAAATGTTTTATTCGAATGCATGTCATTTATTTGTTCAATTCTTAGTGGCTGTTGTCGTAACTGGGACTATGGAGCAGTAAACTGCATGGATTGTTTTCCCGAGATGCAATAGAACTGGACCGAACATGGCGTGAAGGTAAATACATGTTTTAATTTATCTGTAAAAAGGTGCCATCAAAAGGCGGAGAAAAAACTTGGCTAAGAAAAAAAATAACTACCACAAAGGCAAAACTATGGACATGAAACAAAAGACTCGCTAAACGTGACATGAATAAAAACAACTTACTTGGAAAGAAAAGAGCAGAGCAGCATGAACTATGAAATGGCATGAAGCAGCAAACATGGCATGAAGCAGAGTGATACATAACCAAAGTGATGACGCCAGCACGACCAACAGAAAGTGACAGGCTTAAATAGTCTCTGTGATTAACAACAGGTGCGTGAGTCCAACACGTGAGACAGGTGAATCTAATGGGTCACCATGGTGACAAAACAAGGGAGTGAAAAAACAGGAAATAATGGAGTCTTGAAGTAACGGAACATAACTAAACAAAAAATGATCACAAGACATGACAGCTGTATTATCTAAAGTCCTGTCTTGGTGTAATTTGAAGCGAAGTTTGCTGCAGTGAGTACACCAGTCGGAGTCTCCTCACTCATCTTTGCACTGGTGGATTGCTGATCCACCACTGACTCTATAACAACCCAGAAATTTCAAGTAACCATCCGCGGTTTAGGTAAATGAGAATGTGTGGTCAAAATGGATTGTGTGATTAATCTGCCATTGTACATGATTAATTGCAAGAGATAATGCATTATCTTTGATAGCCCTAGTTTTTAAACTGGTCCGACAACTTCTTTTTTATGACGGCGTTCCCAGATTGTGATTGGAACCTTCCGCTCACCACCCTTTCCAAACGTATTTAAATTTATCTTTTGAAAATGTACACTGTAAAATAGGAATGTACAAATCTCAAAACCAGTGAAGTTGGCACGATGTGTAAATCTTAAGTAAAACAGAATACAATGATTTGAAAATCATTGTATTGAAATTGAACAGACTGCTAAGACAAGATATTTAATGTTCGAACTGAGAAACAAAGTTATTTTTCTGAAAATAATTATTAACTTAGAATTTAATGGCAGCAACACATTTCAAAAAAGTTGGCACAGGGGCATTTTTACCAATGTTGTGTTCAGCCTTGCCGCTCACTTGATTGATTTCTCCAGATTCTCTGAACTTTTTGATGATATCACGGACCATAGATGGTGAGATCTCTAAATTTCTTGCAATAGCTCGTTGAGAAATGTTGTTCTTAAACTGTTGGACAGTTTGTTCACGCATTTGTTCACAAAGTGGTGACCCTCGCCCTGTCCTTGTTTGTGAATGACTGAGCATTTCATGGAAGCTGCTTTTATTCCCAATCATGGCACCCACCTGTTCCCAATTAGCTTGTTCACCTGTGGGATGTTCCAAATAAGTGGTTGATGAGCATTCCTCAACTTTCTCAGTCTTTTTAGCCACATCTACCAGCTTTTTTGAAACATTTCGCAGGCATCAAATTCCAAATGAGCTAATATTTGCAAAAATAACACAGTTTACCAGTTCAAACGTATCTGGTCTTTGCAATGTATTCAATTGAATATTAGTTGAAAAGGATTTGCAAATCAATTGTATTCTGTTTTTATTTACGATTTACACAGCGTGCCAACTTCACTGGTTTTGGGTTTTGTATATTAAGTACCATTTTTTAAAATTTGATACCGGTTCCTAATTGGACCGGTCCAGGAGGACTGTTAAGATTCTGGACAAATGATACAGCATGATGTATTTCTTTATGCATCTGACGGTCGTAATTATGGCACGCTGTCTTAACTTGGAATTATCACAAATAAGGAAGCAACACCACATAAAAATGTGTAACACAACAGTATTTTTTCCTCAAAGGCATGCACGCTATTAGTTAGAGTCAGTTTGAAGTGAACACGCTTTACCCATGACCGCCGCTACCATGCTTCATCAACCGTCGTCCTAGCGATTCACTAATCGACAGACCAATATTAATCCACTCAAAAGTTGTAAAATTCAAGTAACATAGTAATCCATAAAGATGCTCTGTAACAAGATCGCATCTGCTGAAAGGTCTCTCGTAACCGTCTCACATCATTCCACCACGCCATATATGCATGGCATCAAAATACACTTTGCTTAAAGGCCTACTGAAACCCACTACTACCGACCACGCGGTCTGATAGTTTATATATCAATGATGAAATATTAACATTGCAACACATGCCAATACGGCCTTTTTAGTTTACTAAATTGCAATTTTAAATTTCCCGCGGAGTGTCCTGTTGAAAACGTCGCTGACGTGTACGCGTGACGTCACAGCCTGTTAGGAAATATTAGCGCTGCGCACACACACAGCTAAAAGTCGTCTGCTTTAACCGCATAATTACACAGTATTTTGGACATCTGTGTTGCTGAATCTTTTGCAATTTGTCCAATTAATAATGGAGAAGTCAAAGTAGAAAGATGGAGTTGGGAAGCTTTAGCCTTTAGCCACACAAACACAAGGTGATTCCTTGTTTAAAATTCCCGGAGGTGAAACTTTACTATGGATCAGAGCGGTCAAGCGAACATAAATCCCGACCACATGTCAACCAGCAGTTTTCGGTGAGAAAATTGTGGTAAAAAGTCGCCACTTACCGGAGATCAGCTGAGCTTGTGCCGTCCGTACACCTGGCGTCGACTTCCATCAGACAGTGGCCTCAAGACACCCGTGGACAAACCCCTCTGACTATCAGGTACTATTAAATTCCCTAAAACACTAGCAACACAATAGAAAGATAAGGGATTTCCCAGAAGTATCCTAGTAAATATGTCTAAAAACATCTGAATCCGTCCTAATGCAAATGCGTTTTTTTTTGTTGTTGTTGTTGTTTTCTAGTCCGTCGCTATCAATATCCTCAAACACGAATCTTTCATCCTCGCTCAAATTAATGGGGAAATTGTCGTTTTCTCAGTCCGAATAGCTCTTTTTGTTGAAGGCTCCCATTAAAAACAATGTGAGGATGTAAGGAGCCCTCAATGGGTGACGTCATCGTCTGTGACTTCCGGTAAAGGCAGAGCTTTTCTGTTAGCGACCAAAAGTTGCGAACTATCTCGTCGATGTTCTCTACTAAATCCTTTCAGCAAAAATATGGCAATATCGCGAAATGATCAAGTATGACACATAGAATGGACCTGCTATCCCCGTTTAAATAAGAAAATCTCATTTCAGTAGGCCTTTAAGTGTGTTTCAGTTCGTTCTGTATTTTCATTATACAAACTGAATAATCGAGGATTCTTCTTGCTGACGGGGTCTTTTTATTGATGTAGTACACATTACACAGACACATCTGTCGCTGTCAACACTCAATATGGCCTTCTGTCCGCCAATCAAACACGTCCGTGTGTAATTCCTATTGTTACAAAATACACACCCACCTAACATCCATTACTGATGTATACGATATATTTTATATGATGTACAATGTAAAAGGCTTATGCTCTACACATGAATGACATACATACATATAATTTCCAGCTGAGCAAAGTTGTAATGTATAGAAACAGTGACGGATCTGTATGATGTTTACAAGATGATGACATACCAACTGCATTGCACCTTGCCCTGCAAATAGAGTTGATTTGTTTGAGACTTAAAAAGCAGCTGTTGATAAAAGTCTTCCCTGCTGTGAGATGTTGTATGATGATGGTGGTGCACAACCTCTGGTGCTAATAAAAATGCCCATCCATACATCCATTTTTTTTTTTTCCAAGATGGCGCTGCTGTAGTGGCTGCTGTAGGCAGGAGCTCTGTGCTTTTGTGTTTTCCCTCTTGTTTTCATGTGTTATTATATTTTTTTGCCTTTTGGTCCGGGACCCTTTGGGACTGTGTGACAAGGGGTGGCACTTTCGTGACCTCTGTGGTGCTTTTTTTGTGGACTTCTGGATCTGCCTCCCGGGAGCCTTTTGGCCATGGAGACCAGCTGCTGGGTCTCTGCTACACTGTTTGGAGGGACTGGAGGAGATGCGGATGAGGGGACAGGGCTGCGGAGCTAGCACTGAGCGCTGGGACGGAGAGGCTCCGCGGTGTCTTGGCTGGGTGAGCAGGTGTCGGACACCTCAGTCACCTTGGACGTATCCTCGCTCATCCATGCGGACTGGACACTGGCCGAGAGTGGAGTCGGCTGTCTTGGTTGATTTGTTGGGTCTGCTCCTGTCTCTGGCCATGCTCCCTCCTCCCCAGCGGACGATGGCGTGGAACACCGCAGAGGCCACCACAGTGGATATGTTTCTTTTACTTTTTATTCATAGCTGTATGTAGAAGTGTCTGGTTGTATCTGCTGCTTTAATGTCTTTAATGTCCTTTGTGTTCTTTGATGTGTACCATGGCTATGAGTTGTTTTTTCCCTTGGCCTCAGTCTTGACCCCTCTCCAGGAGCCGAGGCCCCCCCCCCCCCCCCCCCGCCCTGTTTACCTGTATGTCATCTTTTTTGTAAGGGGCGCTGGAAGCCGGCAGACCCGTCAGCGATCCTGTTCTGTCTCCCTGTAATGTTTGTCTGATCTTGAATGGGATTGTGCTGAAAATTGTAATTTTCCTGAAGGAACTCTCCTGACGGAATAAATAAACTACTATCTAATCTAATCTAATTTTCTACCGCTTATTTCCTTTCAACAACCTCTGGTGCCTATCTCAGCTACAAACGGGCGGAAGGCGGGGCACACCCTGGACAAGTCGCCACCTCACCGCAGGTTAATAAAAATGGTCATTAAAAAATTTTGTTTTCACATATTTATTTATACATATTACATAGTACCGGTAAGAGTACCGATGAATACCGGTATCGATAAGCAATATCAATGTTAGTATCGGCATCGAAAAAATCCCAACGATGTACATCCTTACTGTTAAATATATATCTTGAACACGAACTTCACTCCTATTTCTTTTTTCAGTAAACTTTGTATATTTCCACTGGTCACAACATTAGGTACACCTGCACACATACTTGCTAAACCTGAGACCTCCGAATTCGGGAGATGGGAGTTGGGGACGTGGTTGGCGGGGGGTTGGGGGCGGGGTTAAGGTGCAGGAAGCATACCCCTTCCCCTTCGAGATTTTCTGGATGAAATTAAATTATTTTTTCCAATCATTTTGGAACTTGCAAGGGTATTTCTTCTTCTTCTTACTCGTCGTCGCCACGTCTTTTCTTTGTTTTTCTGCTTCGTCTCCTTCTTGTTGTGTGTGCAGTTGTGCACTGAGCTCCAAAAGCCGTAGATGTTATTGTAGAGTCCCGGAAGAGTTACTGCTGCAAGGGGTTCTGGGTATTTGTTCTGTGGTGTTTATGTTGTGTTACGGTGCAGATGTTCTCCCGAAATGTGTTTGTCATTCTTTTTTGGTGTGGGCTCACAGTGTGGCGCATATTTGTAACAGTGTTAAAGTTGTTTATACGTCCACCCGCAGTGTGACCTGTATGGCTGTTGACCAAGTATGCTTTGCGTTATCATTGAACCAGTTTAAAGATCATACAACGTGTCAGCATTTCTTGACATCTTCAAGTAAAGACCATTGTTAAACCCGCCCAATGCGATAATATTATGTGACTGGGTCGGTATGCTGTTTATATGGAGGAAAAGCGGACGCCTGGACATTATGCGGCTGATAAGGGGAGAAGGTTTCAGGTGAGAAGGTTTCAGGTGAGAGAGGACGTTAAAGGCAGTGTCTGTAAGGCACTCCCCCAATATTGTTTTGTCTGGTTGGAAACCGGGAGGAATTCGGGAGAAAAGTTCCCCCGGGAGATTTTCGGGAGGGGCACTGAAATTCGGGAGTCTCCTGGTAAAATCGGGAGTGTTGGCAAGTATGCCTGCACATGCTCCAACAGATACAGAGCTGCATCAATATAAAGTTGATTTTACCCGCATTTATGTCACTGTATGTCGCACGTTCGTGTTATCCATATGTTAAGATTAGATGAAAATTATACTTTTTCCTACCTTATTCTCAAAAACACATTGTAATATTGTCATGTTTGTCTGAATTCAGTGGCTAATCCAATTTGTAGTAGCCTAAATGTCATAGACAAATGACACGGAAGTATTTATTTGATAGTATTTTATTTTATAGACATATAGCAGGCGGCAGGGCATCAGCTCAGCAGAGAGGAGAAGGCTTGTCGATACAGCATGTCCAAGGATCAATTTGTCACGTCACAAATGGCCCACTGAAACCCAGGCATCCAAAATTGCATGCTCATGCCCATAGGAATGAATTTTATGATGTGATGCTTGGGCATTACTATTACGAGTATCCGACATTATAACAGCATGTATATGTCAGAAAAGAGGAAAATCATTATGGGACCCTTTTAAGTGGCATAGTCACATTGAGTCCTGGAGTGTCTTTTTACATCCTTCACGTTTTAATGTCTCACCAAGGTGGAGATGTGTTATTGATGAGGCAGAGGTTGAAGATTATGTGCATCAAAAAGTTAGTCACGTTGTTATTATGTAACACTCTTTTACCAACACTGCATGTTTCTCTTCCGTATCTGAGGATGACATTGTGGTGTAACTGGATCAAAGGTGAGGCCGGCGATTTATTGGTGAACAAAAGCTTATCTGATCAAGCAAGCCTCACAATAACAGGTGTTGCAACAAACCTGGAGGAGATGTTAGCCAAATGGAACATCCATCCATCCATTTTCTGCCGCTTATTCCCTTTGGGATCGCGGGGGTCGCTGGGGCCTATCTCAGCTACAATCGGGCGGAAGGCGGCGTACACCCTGGACAAGTCGCCACCTCATCGCAGGGCCAACACAGAAAGACAGACAACATTCACACTCACATTCACACAAATGGAACATCACTCTCTTTTGTCAATAAAACCTCTCCTTACATCCTTACAGATAGCCTCATACTATTCTTTGTTCTAACACGGCTGCCAGCCACTCTAGACATGACCTACATTTATGTGGACCATTATCTGAAAACCACCTGTACTTCCATCCATCCATTTTCTACCGCTTGTCCCTTTTGGGGTCGCGGGGGGTGCTGGAGCATATCTCAGCTGCATTCGGGTGGAAGGCGGGGTACACCCTGGACAAGTCTCCACCTCATCGTAGGGCCAACACAGATAGACAGACAACATTCACACTCACATTCACACACTTGGGACGATTTAGTGTTGCCAATCAACCTATCCCCAGGGGCATGTCTTTGGAAGTGGGAGGAAGCCGGAGTGCCCAGAGGGAACCCACGCAGTCCCGGGGAGGACATGCAAACTCTACACAGAAAGATCCCGAGCCTGGGATTGAACTACTCAGGACTTTCATATTGTAAAACACATGCAGTAACCCCTGTTCCACTGTGCTGCCCCACCTGTACTTGTCCGACAAAAACTTGTGAACCAACCCCCAACTTCTACTCATAACATAAAAGTTTGTATATCCGTAGCTCTATTTTGTTCCCAAATCTCAAATATCACATCTCAAAGAGCTGTGACCGACACCTGGATATAGAGATAATTCTTCAACAAATGAATACCCTAAGGCAGGGGTCGGCAACCTTTATCACTCAAAGAGCCATTTTGACTCGTTTCACAAATTAAAGAAAACAATGGGAGTCACATAACTCTTTTGAAATTTATAATGAAATAACACTCCATACAGAGTTTTTGTTTTGTTTTGTGCTATGTATAAACCAGGGGTCTCAGACACGCGGCTAGCGGCCCTCAAGTTTTATATGACTGCCGCTTGACAGCATCCCATTTTCCAACCCTCCCAATTTTTCCGGGAGACTCCCAAATTTCAGAGTAACTATTCTCTCGGATGTCTGCTGATTTTCACCCAAACAATAATAATCAGAGCGTGCGATGATGGCACTGCCTTTAATGCCCTCAACAACCTGAACAAACAGCTTACCAGCCCAGTCACTTGGTGTAAGTAGCTTCTGCAGACACACATATGTGACTGCAAGGCATTTTTGTTCAATAGCCATACAGGTCACACTGAGGGTGCCCGTTTAAACAACTTTAACACTATTACTAATATGCGCCACACTGTGAACGCACACCAAACAAAAATGACAAACACATTTCGGGAGAACATCCGCACTGTAACACAACATTAACACAGCAGAACAAATATTCAGAATCCCTTGCATCCCTAACTCTTCCGGGCTACATTATACATCCCCGCTACCACAACCCCCCCTGTGCGTCGGTTGAGGTGGGCGGGGTTGGGGGGGTGGCGTTTGGTGGTAGCAAGGGTCTATAACATGGCCTGGAAGAGTTAGGGATACATGGGATTCTGGGTATTTGTTCTGTTGGGTTTAGGTTGTGTTACAGTGCGGATGTTTTCCCTGAAATGTGTTTGTCATTCTTGTTTGGTGTGGGTTCACAGTGTGGCGCATATTAGTAAGAGTGTTAAAGTTGTGTATATCACAACCTTCAGTGTAACCTGTATGGCTGTTGATCAAGTATGCCTTGCAGTTACATACGTGAGTTAACAGAGGCCGCAATCTACATGTGACCGGCCGGCATGCGGACAACATGGTGTAAAAGCGGGCACGACGACATGTTTTAAACAACGTTAAAGGCATAGTCATCACGGCATGCCCTCAATATTGATGCCCGGGTGAAAATTGGAGTATGTTTACCCCGGGAGATTCCTAGGAGAGACACAGAAATCTGGAAACCTCTCGGAAAAATTGGGGTGTCGGCAAGTATGCAGCTGAGCCACATTAGAGTGATCAAAGAGCCGCATGCGGCTCCGGAGTCGCGGGTTGCCATCCCCTGCCCTAAGGACTTCTGTGACTAGACTTAGCTGTATGCTGACACACAATGTTATAGGATATGTCACACGATACAATATTCAGATACCACCAAGACATAAGTACGAACTAATTTAACACTTAATTTTGGCAAAAATATTTATAATATGCCTTAAGAAAATCCACGTTGTAGTAAAAGTGCAATATTTGAAATGCCCAGTGGTGAGTGACGACTGTAGCCCAGTTATTTTCTTTCAACTTTGTGATCCACACACACTTACTAAGGGAAACAATTTCCAGTGCAATAACATTATTGTGTATACCCATAGGCGCTGATCTACATTTCTGCCAGTGGGTGCTCAGAGGGGCGGTAAATCGGACGCTACTTTTCTGAGGCTATATCTTCACGAAGCTGGATAACCCCTTAAACAAATAATGATTTAGCCTAAGCCCAGTTTCAGCCACACTAACCCATCATTTAGGATTCCCCTCCTTGGATAATTTTCTACACAAGTATGTGCGCCGTGTATTTCTTAAATCTCCGGCTCTGAGCTTTGTATGGACTCTTTGGTCGTTTCCAAACTGACTTCAGAGAGAAAGTGAAGTCAGAAAGGCCGCGCCCCACCCAGGAAGTGACGTCAGAAAGAACGCGCCACAGCCAGCTTCATAACAACCGGAGCTAACCACTGGAAATATGGAGGATGCCCGTGTTTCTCATACTTCTACATCTACAGACGCTTATGGGACTCACACATGAATACCTTAAGAGAATAAAACACGCAATTGCAGCTCTTTCGAATACAACACATCTCAGACGGCAAGAGAACTTTCGAATGTCGATTTCAGCTGTGATTCTGCTTACCGAAAAACTGCGTCCATTTTTCGAAGGAGAGTCAACGAGAATGTGGGCTCCCGTGGATGTGATAAAAAGGTAGCGTGTGCTTTGTACTACCTGGCCGACGAGAGAAGACTACGGAAAACAGCGAATGCATTTAGACTCTCCTCTCTGGTCAACAAAAGCACCTTGAAGATTCTAGCGGGAACTCTCATTCAACACTTTTTCGATTACGCTTGCACCTCCTGGTACCCCAGCACCTCCGAAACCCCAAAAAATCTACACTCCAAACATCCCAGAAAAGGCTAGTCCGGTTACTTTTAGACTTCCACCCCAGATCACACCTAACTCCAACCCACTTCTCCAAAGTGGGCTGGCTCAGGGTGGAGGACAGAGTAAAACAACTTGCAATGAGCCTAGTCTATAAAATCCGCTGCACCTCCCTGATACCGAAGTACATGTCAAACTACTTCCTTAATGTAAATGACCGCCATAACCACAACACCAGGGGAAGCTCCACAAACCACGTTAACCCCATATTCCGATCTAAAAAAGGTCTTAATTCATTCTCTTTCTCTGCCACATCAAT
The DNA here is from genome assembly GCF_033978795.1 of Nerophis ophidion. NCBI lineage: Eukaryota > Metazoa > Chordata > Actinopteri > Syngnathiformes > Syngnathidae > Nerophis > Nerophis ophidion. The sequence continues at coordinate 45,000,003 of NC_084618.1, forward strand.
GTCGAATGCACTCCCAACAGGTATAAAAGTAAGTGCATCTCTATATTCCTTCAAAACCGCTCTAAAACAACACCTCCAAGCAACTTCAACCCTTTACTAATACCCTCCTCCATTCACATCCCACCTCCCCGGATTATAGATAACGTAATGTAAATAATCAGGTGTATTTCTAATGTATATACTTGTTCTTAAGCTATCCGAACTCACTATGTTCTTTGCTCGCTGTACATATCCTACTAAGTAAGACCTACACAATTTCAATGGCCATTTCTCTGTTGATGCAATTGTTGATAACTGAAGTACTGATATCAACCAAAGCTCCTCATCCCACCCCCCGGATTGTAAATATTGTAAATAATTCAATGTATATACTATGATGATTAACTTGTGTGATGACTGTATTATGCTGATAGTATATATTTGTACCATGGATTGATTAACGTGGACCCTGACTTAAACAAGTTGAAAAACTTATTGGGGTGTTACGATTTAGTGGTCAATTGTACACAATATGTACTGAACTGTGCAATCTACTAATACAAGTATCAATCAGTCAATCAATCAAAAGACTAGCAAAGCAGACTGTATCAGTTATTGTCCGCCACGTATGTCGCAGACTCAACATCTAGGTCAAGAGTATATAAAGTCACCAAAAGCGAATAGAAAATGAAGGTGAAGGCAAAAAAAGCGAGGAGAGTCCTGACCAGATATCTAGATCCCTAAATGGATTGATATAAACTGTTCTTTATTACATTGTTTAGGTGTCTAATAAAAATGTGATTAATTTATGATGTCTCAGGTGTGATTCACTACAATAGGGCCCCACAGCACACTGAATTCAAGTTAATTGAAATACCACAACACTGGATATTATTTAGATAAGTTACAGTTAATTTAAGAACTTGCACACAAAGCAACACTGGAGGTGACTATGACGTGCGCATTTTCCGCACATGCGTAGTAGGTCGCGTTACGCCGGTGGACGGAGGGGAGGAGGTTGTCTTAAACCAGTGGTTCTCAACCTTTTCTCAGTGATGTACCCCCTGTGAACATTTTTTTAATTCAAGTACCCCCTAATCAGAGCAAAGCATTTTTGGTTGAAAAAAAGAGATAAAGAAGTAAAATATAGCACTATGTCATCAGTTTCTGATTTATTAAATTGTATAACAGTGCAAAACATTGCTCATTTGTAGTGGTCTTTCTTGAACCATTTGGAAAAAAAGATACAAAAATAACTAAAAACGTGTTGAAAAATAAACAAGTGACTCAATTATTAATAAAGATTTCTACACATAAAAGTAATCATCAACTTAAATTGCGCTCTTTGGGGATTCATGAACTTAAATCTAAACATTTCTTCACAAAAAAAGAAATCTTTAACATCAATATTTATGGAACATGTCCACAAAAAGTCTAGCTGTCAACACTGAATATTGCATTGTTGCATTTTTTTTCACAGTTTATGAACTTACATTCCTATTTTGTTAAAGTATTATTCAATAAATGTATTCATAAAGGATTTTTAAATTGTTGCCATTTTTAGAATATTAAAAAAAAAAATCACATACCCCTTGGCATACCTTCAAGTACCCCCAGGGTTACGCGTACCCCCATTTGAGAACCACTGTCTTAAACAACCATTGTGTGTGTGTGTGGTCAAGGATAAGGTTAGGTGGGATTTACCCTGGATAACCTTAGTGTAGAAGGCGCCTGAGCATGCAAGGTTTTTGCTTGGTGGGGAGAAAGAATTTGCCATTAATCCCAAGTGGGTGCTTGGCATCGGCGGATTGGCGCCTGTGTGTACACCACTGTATTACTGCAATTTGTCCCAATGAGCATTTTGTGGGCTTTGACTATGTGGGTTGTCTATTTTTTGTTACAGGTGGTGGTTATTAAGAAGTTACAGTCATGCATCTCTCTGTGTGTGTGTATGTGGTCAAATGTCGAACTAGACAGTAGCTATGTTGCTGTCTTTTGTTAATTTGGTAAAATATGATCAAGAGCCAGGTAGTGTCAGTTAGGATCATGATTTTTTTCATCACTCCATTGACAGTCATTGAAAAAAAATAATTCTTCACTACAAGGATTTTCAAGTTCAGCTAATTATTGTCTGATGACTTTTAAATTGAAGGCTTGACGACAAAACCTAAGCATCTGCTGCTTAATGAAATTGTACATCGGAAGGTCTCTTCCTCTGCTTTTTTTTTTGCACATCACACAGACAAAAACACTTTGGACTATGTTTTTTAACATTTAATCACAAAAGGGTACAGCAGGGAGCCTGGGCAACAGAGGAGAAAACTGATTATTTTTAATTAATGATGTATACAGACACAGGAGGGCAGGAGGGTACCCCTTACATAAAATGTATTTACTACCACACAGAGCAAACACTTTATGGTGTTTAAACCAATATCATACTTTTTTAATAGTCTGATGTATAATTCATTACGTCAAAACAAAAACCTTCAGTTTTGTGCATAATACTTGAACTGTTCAAGGATAGTATTGCGGTATGGTGCGCACACCTCCAACTTCCAATACACCATCAAAATTCCCTCATTAGGTGGGGTAGTTCTGAATAAACAAACAAAACACTTATTCATGTCAAATATTCCTCGCTAATTGGGCATAACAAAGCATCTGTCAAACTAATATTACAATGAAATAACACGAAAGGGAAGCTGTGGTACAAGATTTGTTGTCCTGCCCTGCGATTTGCGCATTGAGACGTAATTAATAATTTAGTCAACACATCAGCCCAGTAACATTTTTTACATGATTTGATGGCTAAAAGGAACAATAATATCATAGGTCAGACTAAATTATTTCGGAATGTCTTTGTGTGTTTGCATCCACCTGCACTTTAACATGGTTCCTTTTATAAGGTGACTCCTAGGGGTATTGCTGATACCAATACTGATACCGTTTTCATAATACAGTGGCACAGTACTGTGGTGGACACTAGGACCAGGTCTCTCTATTGGCGGTTCAAGAATTCAAGCCTTGTTCTGTCTGAAAAGACAATGGAATTTGCCCAATGGATTTAAATCAGGGGTCACCAGTGTCCAAAATTCGGTCCGTGGGAAGTTTCAAGTTAAAAAAAAATTAAATACCATATTTTAGTAATTGTTTTTATTATTATTTTAAAAAAGATTTCCTTTCTAACACATTTGTTACTCTCAAAGTCTCCGAGCCGCTCAAATCATATGGTCTAAAAAAACATTTTTCCATTGATAACGTGACATCAAGTGCGCAGTCTTTCAGTCAAATAGTGCTCAAGGAAAAAAAAAAAATAAAATAAAAAAAAAAATATATATATATATATATATATATATATAAATCAATCAATGTTTATTTATATAGCCCTAAATCACAAATGTCTCAAAGGACTGTACAAACCATTACGACTACGACATCCTCGGAAGAACCCACAAAAGGGCAAGGAAAACTCACACCCAGTGGGCAGGGAGAATTCACATCCAGTGGGACGCCAGTGACAATGCTGACTATGAGAAACCTTGGAGAGGACCTCAGATGTGGGCAACCCCCCCCCCCCCCCTCTAGGGGACCGAAAGAAATGGATGTCGAGCGGGTCTAACATGATACTGTGAAAGTTCAATCCATAGTGGCTCCAACACAGCCGCGAGAGTTCAGTTCAAAGCGGATCCAAGACAGCTGCGAGAGTCCCGTCCACAGGAAACCATCCCAAGCGGAGGCGGATCAGCAGCGTAGAGATGTCCCCAACCGATACACAGGCGAGCGGTCCATCCTGGGTCCCGACGAGCGGTCCATCCTGGGTCTCGACTCTGGACAGCCAGTACTTCATCCATGGTCATCGGACCGGACCCCCTCCACAAGGGAGGAGGGGAGATAGGAGAAAAAAGAAAAGAAGCGGCAGATCAACTGGTCTAAAAAGGAGGTCTATTTAAAGGCTAGAGTATACAGATGAGTTTTAAGGTGAGACTTAAATGCTTCTACTGAGGTAGCATCTCGAACTGTTACCGGGAGGGTATTCCAGAGTACTGGAGCCCGAACGGAAAACGCTCTATAGCCCGCAGACTTTTTTTGGGCTTTAAGAATCACTAATAAGCCGGAGTCTTTTGAACGCAGATTTCTTGCTGGGACATATGGTACAATACAATCGGCAAGATAGGATGGAGCTAGACCGTGTAGTATTTTATACGTAAGTAGTAAAACCTTAAAGTTACATCTTAAGTGCACAGGAAGCCAGTGCAGGTGAGCCAGTACAGGCGTAATGTGATCAAACTTTCTTGTTCTTGTCAAAAGTCTAGCAGCCGCATTTTGTACCAACTGTAATCTTTTAATGCTAGACATGGGGAGACCCGAAAATAATACGTTACAGTAGTCGAGGCGAGACGTAACAAACGCATGGATAATGATCTCGGCGTCTTTAGTGGACAAAATGGAGCGAATTTTAGCGATATTACGGAGATGAAAGAAGGCCGTTTTAGTAACGCTTTTAATGTGTGACTCAAAGGAGAGAGTTGGGTCGAAGATAATACCCAGATTTTTTACTGAGTCACCTTGTTTTATTATTTGGTTGTCAAATGTTAAAGTTGTATTATTAAATAGAGGTCGGTGTCTAGCAGGACCGATATTCAGCATTTCCATTTTTTTGGCGTTAAGTTGCAAAAAATTAGCGGACATCCATTGTTTAATTTCATTAAGACACGCTTCCAACTGACTACAATCCGGCGTGTTGGTCAGCTTTAGGGGCATGTAGAGTTGGGTGTCATCAGCATAACAGTGAAAGCTAATACCGTATTTGCGTATGATGTCACCCAGCGTCAGCATGTAGATGCTGAAGAGTGCAGGGCCTAGGACCGAACCCTGGGGAACTCCACACGTTACCTTAACGTAGTCCGAGGTCACATTGTTATGGGAGACGCACTGCATCCTATCAGTAAGATAGGAGTTAAACCAAGACAGGGCTAAGTCTGACATACCAATTCGTGTTTTGATACGCTCTAATAAAATATTATGATCGTCGGTATCAAAAGCAGCGCTAAGATCGAGGAGCAGCAACATAGATGACGCATCAGAATCCATCGTTAGCAATAGATCATTAGTCATTTTTGCGAGGGCTGTCTCAGTAGAGTGATTTGCCCTGAAACCGGATCGAAAGGTTTCACATAGATTGTTAAAGGCTAAGTGTTCATTTAGCTGCTCTGCAACAATTTTTTCGAGGATTTTCGAAATAAAGGGTAGGTGAGACACCGGTCGGTAGTTTACCATGAGGTCAGGATCAAGGTTAGGTCTTTTAAGGAGAGGATTAATAACCGCTTTTTTGAATGCTAGGGGAACAGTGCCCGAGGAAAGTGATAAGTTTATAACATTTAGCACTAATGGACCTAATAATACAAAAAGCTCCTTGATAAGTTTCCCAGGAAGTGGGTCAAGTAAACATGTTGTTTGTTTTATTCCATTTACACATTGTAACAATTCTTCTAATGTTATTTCATCAAAACGAGAGAAACTATTTTGGATATTTGCAGTATCCGACGCATATACAGTCGTATCTGTGTTAATAGAACCCAGTTTTAGCTGGGACGCATTGTCTTTAATCTCCTTTCTAATAAGTTAAATTTTCTTATTAAAGAACTTCATAAAGTCATCTGCCGAATGGGTGGAGCTACTGGAAGGAGACTTTTGTTGGGTTAGCGATGCTACTGTACTAAACAAAAATTTGGGATCGTTTTTATTAAGGCGGATGAGATTTGAGTTATAATTAGTTTTAGCTAAGGTAAGCATGCGTTTATAAGTTATTAAACTATCACTCCATGCTTGATGGTGCACCTCAAGTTTAGTCGTGCGCCATTTGCGTTCCAGCTTTCAACATAATAATTTCTGAGCTCTAGTTATATATATATATATATACATATATATATATATATATATATATATATATATACATACATACATACATATATATATATATATATATATATATATATATATATATATATAACTGTTTCAAGAGGGGTTCCCTCAATCATCAGGAGATGATGATTGAGGGAACCCCTCATGAAACAGTTCTGTAGAGATGAAGTAGTCTTGTGATTTTTCCCACACCTACATATTGCGCTCTACCACGGTATCGAGCACTATTCTCTGGATAATCCAATCAAGACACATATATATATATATATATATATATATATATATATATATATATATATATATATATTTATATATATATATATATATATATATATGTATATATATATATATATATTTATATATATGTGTGTGGAGAGACGGAGCCGACGAGCCGACAGCAGACTCGGACAAACGGTGGTCCGGCCCAAGATGGCGGCGAGAAGGCGCAGCATGCAGCGAAGCAGAGAGGCGGGGCGCACTCGGAGCGACGCTGCGCCCAGCCGAGTCAGGTGCGTAAACGACACACCTGCGCTCAATCCCATCATCTTCTGCTGCAGCATAAAAGGGGGTGAAGGAGGAACATTCGAGGCGGAAGTAGGAGAGGAACCACTTAACCACAACAACCACGAGAGCGACAAGATCGACTGAGAGAAAGATGAGCCCCCGCAGCAGGCGCAGCCCCCGGACACCGAAAGGTGCGCCGCGACGAGCAGGATGAGCCAGCGAGCCAGAAATTGGCGCGACAGACTGGCCAGACAAGGTATTTTTTGAAAGAATAAATCAGAGTCAAACCTGCTATGATGCGTCCTGTATCGATCGCCACTGCACCCCACACGAGGACAGCTGGAAACCCGTCACAGTGGCACCCGACGTGAGGGAAAGGCCAGCGGAAGCGGAGGGCGATGACGTCATCTGGGTTCTTGTCGCCAGCGACACCAAGCTGCTTAAAGAGAAGCGTCAAGAGACCCAAATGCTGCAAGCGCTGGTGGATCGGATGGGGGGAAAGAGGTGAGTGCAACCCAGAGGAAAGAGCGGAAGCCGGCGCCGACACTGTCCACTGGGAAGGCGAGACTGAGCAGGAGGCAGTGTCATCGGCCAACCACCAGGGCAAGCTGTCAGCCAGGAAGAGGAAGGAAGAGGGTTACCTGCGGGGTGATGAGAACAGCAATGCAGAGGAAGCGCCCTCTGCTGAAGAAACAGATGCACAGCCAGTGGAGCATACAGCCGAAAAGATAGAAGATGATTTGTATGAAAAACTTTACGTCGAACAAATTTACGTTGAAGAAGTTTATTTTGAGGATGAAATTTACGTTGACAATGAAGATTATGACGATGAGAAAGATCATAATGAGGATAAAATCTATGATAAAGAAGAAAAAATACTTAAAGAAAGTCAGGAAAATGATGAAAATAAAGAAGTTAAAGATGAAGAAAAACTTAAAGAATCGCAAAAAATTCAGAAAGAGGAGAACATACTTGAAGAAATTCGGGGAAGCGCTGATGAAGAATCGAATGATGGAAAAGCTCAACAAATGGATAAAGGAGAAGAAGCCCTGGAAGTCAAAGAGGAAGATGAAGATGAAGAAAAAGGCAAAATAACTCAAGAAATTGATAAAGAAGATATGCCTGAAGGAATTCAAGGAAATGATGAGGACAAGGAAAAAGTCAAAGAGACTCAAGAAATTGAGAAAGAAGAAATAATTGAAGAAATTTGAGAAGATAATGAAGAAAATGTTGAAGATGAAGAAGAAGTTGAAGTAACTCAAGAAATTGAGAAAGAAGAATAAATACTTGGAGAAATGCAAGAAAAGGAAGAAGAAATACTTGGAGAAATGCAAGAAAAGGACGAGGAATTCAAAGAGGACGAAGAAAAAGTTAAACAAGAAAAAGGAACTCAAGAAATTGAGAAAGAAGAAGTTGATTCTAATGATGAAGAAGAAGAGGAAGATGATGATGATGATGAAGAGGAGTGTGGTGAGGATGAGCCGGAGCATGATGATGAGGAGGAGGATGAAGAGGACAAGGAAGACAAAGACAAAGAAAGGGATAAAGGAAAAGACAAAGGGAGAGTCGAAGAGGACGAGGAAGCGGATGTGCAACCAGGGGACGGAGAGGTGTCAGAGGAAGAGGACAAACTCGCCTTGGTGCAGGAAGCAACAGAAGAAGAGGAGACAGGTGGCGAGGGCATTTTTTGCCCCCGCTTCTTCAAAAGAAGGGGGGGGGGAGTCAGCTCAGCCGGACTAACACCCGGCTTGAGTTCTGCGATGGAGGCCTGTGGAGAGACGGAGCCGACGAGCCGACAGCAGGCTCGGACAAACGGTGGTATGGCCCAAGATGGCGGCGAAAAGGCGGACCATGCAGCGAAGCCGAGAGGCGGGGCGCACTTGGAGCGACGCTGCGCCCAGCCGAGTCAGGTGCGTAAACTACACACCTGCGCTCAATCCCATCATCTTCTGCTGCAGCATAAAAGGGGTGAAGGAGGAACACTCGAGGCAGAAGTAGGAGAGGAACCACCCGACCACAAAGAACACAAGAGCGACGAGATCGACCGAGAGAAAGATGAACCCCCGCAGCAGACGCAGCCCCCGGACACAGAAAGGTGCGCCGCGACACAGCAGGAAGAGCCAGCGAGCCAGAAATTGGCGCGACAGACTGGCCAGACAAAGTGTTTATTGAAAGAATAAATCAGAGTCAAACCTGCTATGATGCGTCCTGTATCGTTTGGCACTGCACCCCACACGAGGACTGCTGGAAACCCGTTCACAATATATATATGCCATATTGTTTTAACCCAATGCGGCCACCGAGTCAAAAAGTTTGGGGAGCCTTTATTTAAATGATTTTCAAAGTTTCATTTTCATAAAGAAATACAAAATACTACAAAACCAATAGCTTTTAATATAAATTCTAAATTACGACACCTGCTATGGCTCGAGCAGCAGTCTCCATTGCAATTATTGCAGATGTAGTCTGGTCTGTGCTAGGCCCTGTTTCTGTTAGTGATGCTTTTAGCTGTCTGCGCTTTCTCCTTTATTCAAACTTGTCCACTCTCCTCCTCTCACTTGTTTGGATAGGAGCATTAATGGCTAGCCTTCGTTTGCTGCAGCTAGGGCATCCCAGTTTGACGAGTCGATATTGCTTAACTACAAATCACACATATTTTTATGGAGAAAAAAAAAGGTCTTCCTGCAGACTTGGAGCTAGTTGCAAGTTCACCGTACCGAAGGTCTTTCGGGATTTGACCGTTGATCATGTCTTGTTTGGCTATGTTCCGTTGACCTTTGGACTCTTTCAGTTCCTGTTTTTTCACTCCCTGTTTTGTCACCATGACCACTAATCAGTTCACCTGTCCTCACGACTCACGCACATTATTCATTTGAACTCACGCACCTTATTCATTTGAACTCACGCACCTGTTTTCAATCACCACATCACTATTCAAGCCTGTCATTTTCTGTTGGTTGTCCTGGCGTCATTGTGTTCGTTTCATGCTCTGTTCTTGCCACAGTAAATCTTGCTTGTTTTATGCAATGTCAAGTAAGTTCTTTTGTTATTCAAACCATAGTTTATTGCGTTGTTTAGTTCATGTTTCATGTCCCAAGTTGTTTTTGCCTCAGCCTTGTGCGCGCCTTTTGTTTGTACCTTTTTTTAGTCAAGATTAAATCATGTTTTTACCTACATGCCATGTTCCGAGTAGTCCGTCTGCCTTCCTGGGAGAACGAACCCGCAGCAAGCTGCGACCCCCCCATCGTGACAGTTATAATCTTGTAGTGCTATTGTGAATGTGCATTTCATGAATTGTTTGCTAGTGCATTGCCTTTGTGCTGATGACCAGTGTGATTTATTAAATTAATACTTTTGGCAATGTAACCTTTTCCCTTGTTTCCTGTCAGTGCACCAATACTACAAGTTTTATGAAACAACCTTTCCACCCAATGTTACGTGCAATTTATCTTGTTCAAATAAACAGTCGCCCACTTTATATAGTTACTGTTAATAAGCGTATTAAGCTATTCGATACATAGATAACAAAGAGTGTAAGTAAAAGAATCAGGGCGCCTTTTGTAGATTTATAAATATTTTATAGATATATTTATACATACATACATATTATATATGTATTATGTGTGTGTATATACTGTATATATATATGTGTGTATATACTGTATATATATGTGTGTGTATATGTGTGTATAGGTAGGTTGGTAGGTCTTTATTGTTATTGCATAAGTACAACAAAACTTCGTTTTCAGCACAAACCAATTCAAGATTAGACAAACAGTGTACAGGGTTAAAGAACAGGAATGCTGATGGGTCGCCACAAGGCGCCCCATGTATGTATGTATGTATGTATTCATGTATGGATGTGTATATATATATATATTTATACACACATGTATATATATATATATATATATATATATATATATATATATACATGTGTGTATAAATATATATATTTATACATACATACCTACTATATATATGTGTGTGTATATATTGTATATATATAAGAATGTATATGTTTATATATGTGTAGGCAGGTATGTCTTTATTGTCATTGCACAAGTACAACAGAACTTTGTTTTCAGCACAAACTTGTTCAAGACTAGACAAACAAACAAACAGTGTACAGGGTTACAGAACAGGAACACTGATGGGTCACCAAACAGCACCTCATGTGTATGTATGTATGTATATATTTATGTGTGGAGAGGCGCAGCGGGGTAGGACATGCTGGAGCCCGGCCCAAGCTGGCGGCAAGGAGGTGGAGAATGCAGCCGAGTGGAGAGGCGGGGCGTGCCGGGAGAGACGCCGCAATTGAATTCAGGTGCATGGATAGCGCACCGGCACACAATCAACTTATCTCCTCTGGCTGTATAAAAGGGCAGCAGTAGAGGAGGGTGAGGCAGAAGGAGGAGGAGAGGCCGCAGCAGAATCTGAAGAGCGAGAACAACAGAGAACGAGACACGAGAGACGGAGACGCGGCCGGCTGAAAAACGACCGAGGAGCGAGCAGCGGAGAAGGAGCTGAAAAGTGACCAGACCGGAAGACAGCTTGTTATTGGAAAATAAACGAGAGTCAAACCTGCTCAATCATGTCCTTCATGAGTGGTCCATGGAACCCGCACGACGACAGTGTGAGTCGTTCACATTTGGCGCCCAACGTGGGGCTGGACCACCGGAGGCGGGGGAGGACGATCCCCTGTGGGCTCTCGTGGGCGCACTGGCCGGCCTCGCGGAAAGCAGCCGTCGGAATTGCAGACTCCTGCAGGTGCTGGCGAGTGCCCCCCCCCAATAATAAAGAAAAAGAAGAAGAGAGGAGAAAGGAAGAAGAAGAGAGGAGAAGAAATGAAGAAAAGGAGAGTGAAGACGCGGCTGGCTGAAAAGCAACCGAGGAGCGAGCGGCGGAGAAGGAGCTGAAAAGCGACCAGTCTGGAAGACAGCTTGTTATTGAAAAATAAATGAGTGTCAAACCTCCTCAATCATGTCCTTCCTGAGTGATCCATGGAACCAGCACGGCGACAGTGTGAGTTTTTCACAGTATATATATATATATATATATATATATATATATATATATATATATATATATATATATATATATATATATGAATGTATATGGGTGTGTATATACTATATATATATGAATGTATATGTTTGTGTAGGTAGGTAGGTCTTTATTGTCATTGAACAAGTACAACGAAACGAAACTTTGTTTTCAGCAAAAACTTGTTCATGACTGGACAAAAAACAGTGTACAGGGTTACAGAACAGGAACACACGGTGCCCCATATGTATGTACGTATATATTTATAAACGTATGTATAAATGTATATATATATATTGTATATATATATATATATATATATATATATATATATATATATATATATATATATATATATATATATATATATATATACAGTATATATATATATATATATATACATATATATATGCATGTATATGTATGTGTGTATGTATGTATATACTGTATATGTATATATGATTATGTGTATGTATGTATATATATATGCATATGTGGATGTATATATATATATATATATATTTATATATATATATATATATATATATATATACATATATATACATATATACATACATACACATAATCATATATACATATACAGTATATACATACATACATGGTTATGGTGATGGTTATTTTCATGTCATCAGGCATGATTTTTTTCCATCACAGCTCAGTGTCCACTATATTTCACTGTGGTATGTCCACATGCACACACTCACTCAGAGTGCTCTGCGTCAGTGTGGCCCAGAACAATAAGGACTAATTTGAAAGAATGAATCTGTCTCTCTCTGAGGGTCTTTCCTCTGTGGAGTTTAGATAACTCCAAAACGATGTGATTGTGTGTGCAACTCTGTGTCAGAGCGAAGAACAAAAAAGAAAGGTTTTGAGTTTTAAAAATACCTGGTCGCCTTTTAGGCCGTTCATTTGGGCTGCTGAGGAGCCGCCATCTGCCAAGATGTTGTCCTTTAAATTTCCTGTACCCCACGGCCATCAAAAGTGCTCCAGTCAATCGAAGCTTGTTCCCACTATTCCCAGTGCTGCTTTTAGCAATTCCAGGGCTGCAGAAGAAGCATAAGTGACTGCGGTACAAGTGCAGGCGGCGGTAATTAATGGATTTAAACATTAAGCTTTTGTCAAACACGTCAAGGGCATGGAGCTATCCCAGCCCACCATAAGTGATTAACTTCTCGCAAACACACTCACTCACTGGTGAATTCTGCTCAAAGTCCTGTGATATAACAACCTATCCGTATGCACACACCCAAACATACAAAGGCAATTATCTCAAGCTAAAGCCCACTCAGTGGGCCGGCTGTAGTTTGCAAACTTTGAAAGGAACACACAAAAAAACATGTAATGATATTTCATAATGCCCGGAAGAAGATTAAAAAAATACAATTACAGTGGTACTTCGGTTTTCATACGCCACACTTTTCGCAGGATTCGGTTTTAGAGAGTTTTTCCAAATGTTTGCACTGGTTTTTGTATCTTTTCGACTCTTGGTTATCGTACAGAAAAAAAAATCTGTCTGCCCGCCTATTGTTCTGCAGACTCGAGTGCTGGGATTTACTAAGGCAGCATGTACTGTTAGTGGGCGTGTTGTGTGCGATTTACCAAGACTGTGTGTACAATTGAAAAATGTGCACCACTTTTCAATCCGCTTTATTTAAATGAGGATTTTGCTTGTACGATACAGGGCATCACCATGGAGACACTTTCATTTACTGCACATTCATCTTGTCATGTTCATATCCGAAGTGTTTTGCTATGTTTTCAAATAAGCAGGGGACATGTACCACTTTTTATGGGCACTTTAGAAACAGTGTGTGGGGTGTTTGTACATTAAAACAACTTTTTTTACCGCCAAATGTATGCTAATTCTTCAGAGGCTGCACTTACTCTGCTCAAAACGGCCAAAAATGTATACCTAAAGAAGTTTTTTTCATATGACAAACAAAATATTTTATAAATATATAATATTGTATTAAAAAAACATTAAAAGACATCAAAGCAAATTGATAGAATTTGTCTTGATCAGCCAGTAAAGCCTTCTTGCAGCTATACAAGTATAAAAGGATGTTGCTGATTAGACAATACGTCTCCTAGTTTTTATTTCTGACCGTCCAAATTGTTGACACACACACTAATAGGACGGAGGATTCTCTGTCCATCGTGTGTCTGTGCAGAACTAACCCTGATCCCGCAGCCGTGTGTGGAAGTGTCAGTTTGCACGTCCTTCTGACACGTGCTAAATAAAATGCTCAATAGTGCTCAGAAAACGGTGATGGGTGTTGATAAATCACTTTGCACGTGCTGTTTAATATATTTGCATCTTCTCCTCCCAATAGTGTGGGCATGTTGATGATCTGCCTATATTTTGAATATTAATGAAGACAGAGACAAAAAATGGATCGCACGCCTTATTCTGTTCACTTAACAGACGCAATCCACTTTGCACATATTTAGTAGATTAGCTTTGTGTGTGCTGACAAGTTTGCACATATTTTAGTACCTGCAAATATTTAGTATACTCTGTCTTTTACTATTATTAAATATATTCCATGAGTGCAGCTGTCTTCCTAATGTGTCTTTATTACAAAATGTGCCTTTAGGCCTGCTCTCAATATAAAGACAATATGGCCATCTTGGTTTCAGGTGATCTCCTTAATGATTGGTTAATAAGCATTCACGTGACTGCAGGGCGCCATGACTGCTACTAACTTTGAGCTGAGGCTATGTGTTTGCAGCTCTTCCTCATTAGTTTTTCGACATGCATAAATGCCCTGTCGTGCAGCATGGGGCTTCTCTCGCCGCGAGAATTGGGAAAAGCTTTCAGATCACTTTCCCAAAAACCCGGAAAGAAGACAAGTTAGGGAAGTGAAGGTTCGCCATCAACACTGAAGAGCCACTGATTACAGCGTTTTGTGCCAGGTAAATACACGACACACAACACTACCTCCAGCCTATCTTGCCGATTGTATTGTACAATATGTCCCGGCAAGAAATCTGCGTTCAAAGGACTCCGGCTTATTAGTGATTCCCAGAAACCAAAAAAACTCTGCGGGCTATAGAGCGTTTTCTGTTCAGGCTCCAGTACTCTGGAATGCCCTCCCGGTAACAGTTTGAGATGCTACCTCATTAGAAGCATTTAAGTCTCATCTTAAAACTCATTTGTATACTCTAGCCTTTAAATAGACCCCCTTTGTAGACCAGTTGGTCTGCCGTTTCTTTTCTTTTTCTCCCATGTCCCCCACTCCCTTGTGGAGGGGGTCCGGTCCGGTGGCCATGGATGAAGTACTGGCTGTCCAAAATCGGGACCCAGGATGGACCGCTCGTCCAGAGTCAGGACCCCAGATGAACCGCTTGCCTATGTATCGGTTGGGGACATCTCTGCGCGGCTGATTCGCCTCCGCTTGGGATGGTTTCCTGCTTGCTCCACTTTGGATGGGACTCTCGCTGCCGTATTGGATCCACTTTGGACTTGATTTTCACGGTTACGTTAGATCCACTATGGATTCGACTTTCACAATATCTTGTTAGATCCGGTGGACATCCATTGCTTTTGGTCCATTGGGTGGGGGGTTGCCCACATATGTGGACCTCTCCAATGTTTCTCATAGTCATCATGGTCGACGTCCCACTGGGGTGAGTTTTTCCTTGCCCTTATGTGGGCCCTACCGAGGATGTTGTGGTTTGTGCAGCCCTTTGAGGCACTTGTGATGTAGGGCTATATAAATAAAAATTGATTGATTGATCGATTGATGACACAACGGTGTTTTGTTCAGGACATACCACACAGAAGCTAATAGAAATAATAACAGAAGAAATGAACTAATTTAAGGATGGTTTGACAATAACAGACAATCTTAAAATCGCAGTAAAACAAAAATAATGCAATTTGGTAAAAGTAGTAGAGAAAGTCAAATACAAACACAATTAGACAGAGTAAACTGAGTAACCAAAACCACATTTTGGGTGTAATATTATTTGAGAATATGAACTAAAAATCTCCGAAAAGACGGCGTGGCCCGGTTGGGAGAGTGGCCGTGTCAGCAACCTGAAGGTTCCTAATTCGATCCCCAGCTTCTGCCAACCTAGTCACGTCAGTTGTGTCTTTGAGCAAGACATTTCACCCTTTGCTCCTGATAGGGTCGTAGTTAGGGCCTTGCATGGCAGCTCCAACCATCAGTGTGTGAATGTGTGTGTGAATGGGTGAATGTGGAAATAGTGTCAAAGCGCTTTGAGTACCTTGAAGGTAGAAAAACGCTATACAAGTATAACCCTTTGTGGAAGTCGGTTCCTAGCGGGACCACTGACATATACTTCACAGGAGCCAGGCGCGCCAAGTTGAACAAAGTTTTAATGTACATCTATTTATAAAAGTCTTTCTCCAGCAGAATGTGACTTTTTGGTCATGTCCGTATCCTGTCTGTCCTCTTGCTCCCGGCTGCTTACTGTTAAAGACAACAGATGATTGGATTAACATGTACAACCTGTGAAATCTAATCACCTGCCAGCTGTGTTTCGCTGTCATCATTGCCACCCCCCCGTCTGATGGTGCTCTGTCCTCAGCACCATAGAGAGAGGCGGGGACCTTAGCTCCTACAGGCAGCACTGGCAACATTTCCCTCCACACCCTTTTTAATTTTAATTTTTATTATTATTATTTTTTTTAAATGTACTACAAAGTGGCAAGAAATATGTCAATGATAAATAAAGCAAAACATGTTCTGGACCAGAAATCACTTCATATTCTCTGCTGCTCGCCAGTGTGACCATATCTGAGTTATTGTGCAGAAATATAGAAAAAAAAAGTTCAAAATCACACTCATTCACTTACCATGTTACAAAAAGAAAGATAGGTTAGAATAACACATATTGAGTGACACATACAGTGATTACTGATACATTTGAAGCAGACAATACAGTTGACACACTTCACATAAAAGTCATAATTTTTCATTGCCCTCTTTGTCAGCAGGTCTTCAATAAGGTAAAGGTGATGTTAAATGTATTTTTGTCCATTTAGTTCATCATATGTATGTGTTTTGCATTGTTTTCTGCAAGCATGTATATCAAAAATATTCTGTACATTACAAATGTTTTGGGTGTCTGGAACAAATTAATTAAATTTTCATTAGTTTTTATGAAATACATTTTTGAACATTTTAGTCTTTGTCTGAACCTTTAGTACGGGTAAACTCATAAAAACCTTGGTCCCTTTGTACGAGAAAAATGAGAGAGAATAAAGTAGTAATTAGTAGAGTTCGACACTTTTATTGGTATCGGCCTCCTATTTTGCAACTACAACAGAACTTAAGCAGCAGATACAAAATACAAACCTTTGATATCAGTATTTAGTAATGTCAAGAAGATAGTTATTAACCACTGCTTAAGTTGCCTCCCGCTTTTTCTTCCTCATGTAATGTTGGTCGCTTCTGCACAGTATATCTATTCTGATTAACTTTCAAAACTTTAATTTTTTTGGCCAGGAAATCCTGTTTTTGTTTTTCTTTCCTGGCACCTTACCAGCTTTGTTTTTTTTTGTGTTTCCGCTACCGTAAGTTCACGCACTCGGAGTGTGGGCTCATCAAAGGAGTTTCAACGTTCAGTGACACATTAAAATAACATGGCAGAGATGGATGGACATGAAGACACCAGAAAATATATCTCTGCCCAAAATCCCCGCTTTGTGTAAATAGCTTGACAAATAGGAGACTATTTTTATAAGTAAAGAAGAGGAGGTAGCAAGAAATGTCAGTCAGCTTAAAAAATGTCTCATTTATAAACTGCGTGAAGGAGCATAGAATAGTTTTTATTGATGATATTTGCAATATTTCACAGTTCCTCACGAGGAAACCTTCCAATGTGTTAAACTCATAAACTGCTATAAAATTGAGTTGATGGCAGATTTTTGTGATGTAGAGATTTACCATATTTTAACCGACTTTCCGAAGCAATTGCCATATTTGGAAGAGCAAATGTTGATACTCCTCTTAGACACACGTACTGAAGGTGTTTGTGGAATCCCCTGACTTTGTTTAGTGCTAAATTAACCACAGCATTAGCGCCGCATAATAGCTGTCTCTTTTTCCCCATTAGCAGAAAGGTTGCATCCATGTACACTTCACATCCTTTCACATCCCGAGATTCTTTGTGTGCTCAACTCTGAAAATTATTTTCAACAAGGTGGCGCCATGCGGAGCAGAAAGAGTGACTTTAAAGTGTAAGTATAGCTTTATTTATACATTTAAAACAGTTAAAAGCAGACATGGCTGGGGTGACATTAAAATACGAGACCTTGACTATCGTAATTTTGAGCGGCCTTGCTTCTGCCTTTACCCCGAGGGATAGCCATACAGTGTATATCCGGAGCTTTTTTCAACATTTGGAAGTAAAGCCTTGCATCTTTTAATTTACTTTTTTACACTGCAAGAAGTGGACTTAGTTACTGTATGTCGTATTATTATGTGGCCGGAATAGTGAAGTATCGTTAATGTGTGCATCATTGTACCGATTATAGTTATTGCTTTTATTTTGTGTACATTTGCATGTTATTTGAAAATGTTTACTTCAATAAATGATTAATGTGATCTTGTGTTTGACTTTTCTGGGTTTTTTTTTCGCTGTGCAGAAAAATCAAGGAGGACTTGGACAACAACAGAGTCAAATTAAATGACAAATTTATACATCAGTTTGGATTATCATTTAAAAAGAAAGTATATTTATAACCTGTATAAATGAATAAACTTGTGTGCTGAAACTGTAGTTGTTGTGATTCATCCTCTGCCTTCCTGTCAAATAATTATATGATAATCATAATATGATGCTATCCCAATATTTACTATTACTGGCTATAATGCACACAATTTTGTCACGGCCTGGGCGCATGCCAATAAGCACTAATTTCTGCGCTCTAATGAGCGCACTTCCAGGAGCGCGCCAAGTGCATGTCAGTCCGGCGGCAGCATGCGGCTGCAATCAATCTCCAGCAATCAGCGCACCTGCTGCTGATCAGAGGACCGCCTTCATAAGCCTGCACAACCTGCTATCCCGGGCCAGAACGTAGTCTTCTGTTCAAGTACAGTATGCCAACTTACAAAGCTCCATGCATTTCTCTCTCCGTGTTCTTCCCCCCATCGTGTTGATTGGTCTTGTGTTTTCCACTTGTAGTTCCATGCAGCCACCCCTTCGTTCTTGCCTGATGAGCAGTGCGTCTCGTCTCTCCTATGTTTCCCCTCTGGTTCTCTGGCTGTCCCTTGGATTTCGACCTCCCGCCTGTACATGGACTGTTTGACACCTTGCTATACCCCCGACTACCTGCCTGTCTCACGAACATTCAAGCTTGCCTTCCGCCACTTGCTTAACACTCCCGGTGACACCATCCATCCATCCATTTTCTACCGCTTGTCCCTTTTGGGGTCGCGGGGGGTGCTGGAACCTATCACAGCTGCCTTCGGGCAAAAGGCGGGCTACACCCTGGACAAGTTGCCACCTCATCGAAGGGCCAACACAGATAGACAGACATCATTCACACTCACATTCACACACTAGGGCCATTTTTTTTTTTTTAGTGTTGCCAATCAACCTATTCCCGGTAACACACAACAGTTAATTCACACATAGTCCCGCACCATACACACGCTTGGATTTAGTCACACTCCATTCTTTTGTTTATTTATATAATTCTTTGTTATTATATAAATATATATTGTAAATTTATATAACAATTACATAGAGCTCTACTACGCCCTGTTGTCTGTGCCTTCGACTCCCCCTGTACGTAACAAATTTTACACAATTAAAAAACTGCATCAACAGGGAATCAGATATTAAAACATTAACTGCAGAATATTTCAGGGCATTTAATCAATCGCAACTGGACTGTTTGGTTTGTCTTAGAAGACGTTTGGCCTCTCATACAAGTAGGCTTCATCAGTTTGTGCTCATAAACTTAGATTGGTCAGATCTTAAGGCCAAAACTTAGCTGTCTACCTGCACCTCAGGGAGAAATAACACTCCTTTGAGAACAAAAATGTACAGATTCCGAACAGGGAGGATGGATGGTATGAAAGAGGAAGCCATCCATGTCAAGGTTGAAAAACCATCCCTGAACAGAGGAGGTGGTCTGCGACACGGCCTGTCTCCCACATACAACACTGTCCTTTCAATCAGTCCTAAAAGACTCTGCAATTTAACCTCCAACAAATAACAGGAGTTAGATTCTGGTCACAGAAGGTAATCATTTTTGGTTAGCGCGCAGTGAGTGGGCTTGGGTAAGCCCTACACTGTCAAAAGTGTGAGCACTCAGAAAATGAGTACTGTATTTTTCGGACTATAAGTCAAAATTTTTTTAATAGTTTGGCCGGGGGTGCGACTTATATTCAGGAGCGACGTATGTGTGAAATTTGTTACACATTACCGTAAATTATCAAATACTATTATTTAGCTCATTCACGTAAGAGACTAGACGTATAAGATTTCATGGGATTTAGCGATTGGGAGTGACAGATTGTTCGGTAAACGTATAGCATGTTCTATATGTTATAGTTATTTGAATGACTCTTACCATAATATGTTACGTTAACATACCAGGCACCTTCTCAGTTGGTTATTTATGCGTCATATAACATACACTTATTCAGCCTGTTGTTCACTATTCTTTATCTATTTAAAATTCCCTTTCAAATTTCTATTCTTGGTGTTGGATTTTATCAAATAAATTTCCCCAAAAACTGCGACTTATACTCCAGTGCGACTTATATATGTTTTTTTTCTTTCTTTATTATGCATTTTCGGCAGGTGCGACTTATACTCCGGAGCGACTTATACTCCGAAAAATACGGTACACAGTGCGCACTGTATACTGTAATTCATAAAGTTTACTGATAAAAGTATTACATTTGAAACCAAGGGCAAGTCTCATCACATAACCCTGGAATGACAAGAATGAAAAGTCGCCAGGAGAAGTAATATGGACTCTAAATAAATAAAACTTGCCAAAGAACACATTAGCAGTTACTACTGTTGAATTATATGCCACTATTTATAAATTATAGTTCAAATTGGGCTGACTTTTTATGTTTGATTATCAAATTATAAAGGAGCAAGGTACAGAAGATATTCAGTGATGCTATAATCATATTAGCGTCATATTTCAATAAAATATGGCATATTTGAATACACCAATTACAAGAGTGTTCCGCTGGAAGGCATAGAAAGGAGGAGGTTTCCGGTGTGGGAGATAGTGGACTGTCTGTGTGCGTGTGCATGGGGCATCACTTAATAACAATAGCACACGGTGCCTGACAACTCTGCTTCAGAAGCGACCAATTCAGCAGGGATTTATTTTGTGGAATGAATTACCCCGGATAATTAAAAAGCTTAATCTCTTATTTCTTTCCAACACAACATTTTTTTTCAAACCCAGAGAAGCAATCCAAAATTAATTTACCGCACCACTGAGTAGTATTAATGCTTTGGCCTTCCCCACCTCACCCATCCATCTACATCCTCATCTGTTACATTGCCTTTGTGATATGAGACGATATTGTGTGTTCCAACGTGGGATGCATTTGTGTAATCATTAGAAACAGAAGAACAGATAGTGGATCTTAGCTCCAATTACACGTCTTTGTACCTGGATATCTTGTTATGTGGCTTTATCTAACTGTGTGAACATATGGGAGTTCTATTGTAACAAAACAATTTGAAAATGGGTATCTCAATCCGTGTGTGAGTATTCAGATCCACGTGTCTTTGTGTAAAAAAAAAGTCTGTGTCCGCTTTTAAATCTGTGTGAAACCCTCAACTGGTTGTCTATTTACACGTGACTTTTGCTACACTTACGACATCTTAGATTTGTGTGCGTGTGCAGAAATCTGGATGTGTTTAAAAAATATTACTAACTTCTTATATACTTTACCTATACTCACCAAGGGACAAGTGGTCGGAAATGGATGGATTGGTACTCACTAGAGAAGTCTGACATTATCGGCCGATAAATGCTTTAAAATGTAATATCGGAAATTATCAGTATCGGTTTCAAAAAGTAAAATTAATGACTTTTTAAAACGCCGCTGTATGAAGTGGTACAAGGACTTTGGAAGAAGTACAGAGCAGTTGCGTCTACCAGTCAGCAGCCCCTTCCCTCTCCCCTCTCCCCACGACAGCGACATGAGAGGTTTACTGGCGAAGCTTGATGACCTCATCAAACCGCCGCGATCGGAGCATAACAACAACAAGAGTGTGTTCTTGCCGGTGCTGTAGCCGTGGCTAACAAGCAAACTCATTCGGTGACTGACTAACGACACCATGTCTATGGTTTGGGATTATTTTAAAGTGTGTCTGACGGATAAAAAACTGGCAATTTGGAATGACTGCAAAAAGTTGGTTAATGCAAGGAAGAACCAAGACGTCTTCCCTTAATACGAGCAATTTGATCTCCTACCTCTTCAAGAATCATAACGAGATACATGATGAATAGAAGCGGAAGATGGATGGGGTCTGGTAGGCCACTTCAAGCACTCACCATTAGCTTGCAGCACATTTTTTTTCTCATACAAATACATTAGAGCAGGACAGAATGAGCCCAGTTTATACTTTCCTGTGATACAGTATGTACTGTAAATATTGTTGTTTACTTTATTACTTTAGTATTCTCTAGACCAGTGGTTCTTAATCTGGGTTCGATCGAACCCAAGGGGTTCGGTGAGTCGGCCTCAGGGGTTTGACGGAGCCTCCACCGCGGCGGTCAAGACACAACTCATCGTGTAAATAAAAACTTTTCCCTATCGGCGTATCATGGATACCCCCAAACAATGTTCCCTCTAATTTTCCATCTGATTTGCAGGTGTGTCATTTGTTGTGAGTTAATGCACTGTGTTGGTTTTGTTTTTTGAACAAGGTGATCGGTTCATGCAGGGTTGATTTTGTGCACCGGTAAAAAAAACCCACTTATACAACTTTGTCTTGAATTAGAATTTTTTATTTATTTATTTTTCACTAAAGGGTTCGGTGAAAGCGCATATGAAATTGGTGGGGTTCGGTACCTCCAATAAGGTTAAAAACCACTGCTCTAGACTGAAGCTGTGTGCCTTCATTGTTTTTGTAACTGTTGTTTTGAGGCATGTTTTAAAAATATATATATAATAATGCACTCTGTGAAAGTCAAAGTATAGTATTTCCCATAGTTGAAGTGGGTATCAGGATTATCTCAGGCAGAGCATGTCCCAAATTCCAAGCTGCTGATTTTGAGGCATGTTAAAAAAATAAAATAATGCACTTTGTGACTTCAATAATAAATATGGCAGTGCCATGTTGGTATTTTTTTCCATACTCTTGAGTTGATTTATTTTGGAAAACCTTGTTACATTGTTTAATGCAGGGGTAGGGAATCTATGGCTCTAGAGCGAGATGCGGCTCTTTTGATGACTGCAACTGGCTCTCAGATAAATCTTAGCTGACATTGCTTAACACGATAAGTAATGAATAATTCTCGCAGGTTTGTGCTGAAAACAAAGTTTTGTTGTACTTGTGCAATGACAATAAAGACCCATCCTATCCTATCCTGTATCGGAATCGGTAATTAAGAGTTGGACAATATCGGAATATCAGATATCGGCAAAAAAGCCATTATCGGACATTTCTAATACTCACCACTAGTCGGCGCCTGGCACTTAATTGTCTAATCCTCTATTCAAGCCACAACATTGGACTCTTAATACCTAGCGTTAAGTAAAAGTGCATGTTTTAGCAATAACTTAGTTGTCAGAAGTACCATATTTCCAGGACTATAGATTTTTAAGCAGCACCCACCAAGATGTAGAAAAAACAAATATGCTTACGAATATTATCCACACCCTACTATAAGCCACAGATATATATACCGTTATGACGGATTTTGTAAATGTTTATTTACATTCCTTAATTGTTTCCAAACGGTGCCTGTCGCACAGCGGTGTTCGAACAAAACAGAAGTCAATTTCATGGACCCACAAGCTGCGCAAGCTAGCTCTCCAATCAGCTAAACAGACTCAATTATTCTACAGTGACGTTTTGATGAATTTACGAAACTGAAACAATACATATAGAATGCCATTGTAAGTTAATAGTTCTAACACAGAGTCTTGTAAATATGTTAGCATATTTGCTAATGCTATCAACGCTAACTTGATTACATGATGATAGCATACACAAATATTCATGAAAGCACTCCTACAGACATCACACATGGGACGGTTTTTAAAGTTAGAATTGTTTTAGTTATATTGTAAAACTTACAAACGTTGGTTGGAGTGATGAATGAAAAAAACATTTCGCGCAGAAACCCTATGGATAGATGTACTTCCGGTTCAGGGAACAAAACAATTTCAATCCGCAAGAATCTTCAGTGAGCGAACTCGTCCAAAAGATGGGCGCCATAGCACAGTAACACAACTTTTTGGTGTTTCTGTCGACGTTCTATGCAAAATATTTGTTAAATACAAAACATTATGGGCGTTAGCAAAAAAAAATTCATCAATCAGCCACACCGTTTGACAAGCCGCGGGATTCAAAGCGTTGGAAGAAAAAGTAGAGGCTTATAATACAGTATTACTGTCTTTTTCAAATAAGTTATCAGTAATGTTATCTGTGAACAAATTACGTTTACTCAACGCGTGTGCCACTAAGGAAATGCATCCATGTAGCGTTAGCAATACCAGCTAGCGAAGTGAACTAGTCCAATTAACTTTGGCTGAAAATGCAGCCCCCGTGAGAGGTCATACCTGGCCAAACAATGAGTCAAATGTTGTACGTGTTACTAGTTGTAAGCAGGAGGTGAAGTCAATGCAAGAATTATTCTGCTTTGGCAGTGAGATAAAGTGTCTGGTTTCTGGAAGATTAGATTCTAGACACAAAGAAGGATGTGGAAAGTATAGCCAGGTAGTCAACTACATTCATTCAACAAAATCTTGGGGGCAGTAGAGAAGGAAGAGCATCCACTAACTCTCACCAACAGCGGGCACTGACTTTGGCTGCCATATTTTAACCAGTCATCCAGAGCAACCACCACTATGTGGCCCCTTCCCAAGGTTTTTTTCTTTTTCCTATTTTGGACTTTTGGAGTTTTTCGGTGGCTTCAGATCAGGGGATGTCGTTGTGGATTGTGCAGCCTTCCGCTTCCAGTGACATCTAGAGGGATAAGATATGTACTTGTCATTGATGACTACTGTATTTTTCTAGGTTTATTGATCTGTATGGGCGGGGGGGGGGGGGGGGGCAAATTTTGAGAAAAAAATCATGTCTAGGGGCCGGTATATATTTTTTGGGACACTAATACAAAACCTTACAATAATGTCTGATTTAATGCTAAAAATATTATGACGGACCGCGTTAAAAAATGCTACTCTTTTTTACTGAATGAGGCACTCAGAATGGACATGAAAATAAAGAAAGAGGGATTTACAATATCAACTATTAAAGATAAAACACTGAATATTAACAACATGTGAACATCACACATCCTCTCGATCGACATGTTTTAAAATCTCCTTTCGCGTCAATCCCTGACACCCACATTTCAGGCTGGCCGCTCTTAAAACACTCTGTGGAAACGCTCCCCACCCACACTGCTTAGTGCCTCATCTGAGCTGCTGTGACTTAGATTACCATAATAACTAATTAGATTACCATAGTAACTAATATATCATGCAAAAGTGCAGATTCCAACCATTGAAATACTTTGTATAATAATAATAATAATAATAATAATAGATTTTATTTGTAAAACAACCTCAAAGTGCCACAGTGTAAAAAATAGTAATAATAATAATAGTAAAAATATAATAAAAACAAATAAAATATAAAACTAGAAACAGCCCAATAGCTAGAACCAGCATGCATGTATATAAAAAGGCTTTTTGAAAAAGATGGGTTTTTAAGCCTTTTTTAAAAGCATCCACAGTCTGAGGTGCCCTCAGGTGGTCAGGGAGAGCGTTCCACAGACTGGGAGCAGCGGAGCAGAAAGCCTGGTCTCCCATTGTTCGAAGCTTTGTCCGTGGAGGTTGGAGGAGGTTAGCCTGTTCGGAGCGGAGGTGTCGTGTGGAGGATTTGGGGGTGAGCAGTTCCTTGAGGTAGAGGGGGGCATTTCCATGGAGGCACTGATGAGTTAGGAGGGAGATTTTGAATTCAATCCTGAATGGAACAGGAAGCCAGTGAAGGGATTTGAGACTTGGTGTGATGTGGTCATGTTTCATCATAATGGTGGCTACAGTTTCCATTTTTAAAGCACTAGAAAAATTATTTGGTAATGTCCGGCGGGCCAGATTGAAAAGCTTAAAGGGCCGCATGTGGCCCCCATGCCTTAATTTGCCCAGGTCTGCTCTACAGTATTTTTGTTTGTTTTTGTTTCCTGACTACCGATCCTCTTATTGACAGTGCAGGGTGGCACACTGGCACCCATTTGTCAATACAGTAAATCAGCCTTTTAAGTACAGTGGCTGCAACAGGAAGACGTCGGATTGTTTTGAGTTCTTATAATTGTGAGCGCCGCTTCCCTCTCCAGTCTGCCTCCAGTGTTTGTCGTCTTTGCTTCCATGCCTTTTTGTACTTTTTTACCTTTTCTATATGAATCACATTTTTCTATTCTGTCTACCTTCTCACCTCATTGCTTCGCCTCAGCCGTCCCTCAGACGTAGTCATTACTTTTGGTCCTAGTTTAGCTATTTTTCCCATTTCGCAGTTGTTATGCTTCTTCGGTTTTTGACAGCTGATTTTGGCAAGTTATATTTTTGTGATGTACTTTTGTATATTTCGCCTGTGCCTGCTTTTGGTGAACAATCTATTTAAGACTGCTTTTTCCATTTCGAATGACTTAAACCAGGGGTCCCAAACTTTTTGACTAGGGCACCATATTGGGTTAAAGAGTTTGGCCGGTGACCGGACTAGCTATCTACAAACCCCGTTTCCATATGAGTTGGGAAATTGTGTTAGATGTAAATATAAACGGAATACAATGATTTGCAAATCCTTTTCAACCCATATTCAGTTAAATGCACTACAAACACAAGATTTTTGATGTTCAAACTCATAAATTTTATTTTATTTTTGCAAATAATAATTAACTTAGAACTTCATGGCTGCAGCACGTGCCAAAGTAGTTGGGAAAGGGCATTTTCACCACTGTGTTACATCACCTTTCCTTTTAAAAATACTCAGTAAACATTTGGGAATTGAGGAGACACCTTTTTTAAGCTTCTCAGGTGGAATTCTTTCCCATTCTTGCTTGATGTACAGCTTAAGTTGTTCAACAGTCCGGGGGTCTCCGTTGTGGTATTTTAGGCTTCATAATGCGCCACATATTTTCAATGGGAGACAGGTCTGGACTACAGGCAGGCTAGTCTAGTACCCGCACTCTTTTACATTGAAGTCACGTTGATGTAACACGTGGCTAGGCATTGTCTTGCTGAAATAAGCAGGGGCGTCCATGGCAACGTTGTTTGGATGGCAACATATGTTGCTCCAAAACATGTAAGTACCTTTCAGCATTAATGGCGCCTTCACAGATGTGTAAGTTACCCATGTCTTGGGTTCTAATACACCCCCATACCATCCCAGATGCTGGCTTTTACACTTTGCGCCTATAACAATCCGGATTGTTCTTTTCCTCTTTGGTCCGGAGGACACCACGTCCACAATTTACAAAAACAATTTGAAATGTGGACTCGTCCGACCACAGAACACTTTTCCACTTTGTATCAGTCCATCTTAGATGAGCTCAGGCCCAGCGAAGCCGACAGGGTTTCTGGTCGTTGTTGATTAACGTTTTTCGCCTTGAATAGGAGGGTTTTAACTCGCACTTACAGATGTAGCGACCAACTGTAGTTACTGACAGTGGGTTTCTGAAGTGTTCCTGAGCCCGTGTGGTGATATCCTTTACACGCTGATGTCGCTTTTTGATGCTGTACAGCCTGAGGGATCGAAAGTCACGGGCTTACAGTAGCTGCTTACGTGCAGTGATTTCTAAAGATTCTCTGAACCCTTTGGTGATATTACGGACCGTAGATGGTGAAATCCCTAAATTATTTGCAATAGCTCGTTGAGAAAGGTTTTTCTTAAACTATTCAACAATTTGCTCACGCATTTGTTGACAAAGTGGTGACCCTCGCCCATCCTCGTTTGTGAATGACTAAGCATTTTATGGAATCCACTTTTATACCCAATCATGGCACCCACCTCTTCCCAATTAGCTTGCACACCTGTGGGATGTTCCAAAAAAGTGTTTGATGAGCATTCCTCAACTTTATCAGTATTTATTGCCACCTTTCCCAAATTCTTCGTCACGTGTTGCTGGCATCAAATTCTAAAGTTAATGATTATTTGCAAAAAAAAAATGTTTATCAGTTTGAACACCAAATATCTTGTCTTTGTAGCATATTCAACTGAATATGGGTTGAAAATTATTTGCAAATCATTGTATTCTGTTCATATTTACATCTAACACAATTTCCCAACTCATACGGAAACAGGGTTTGTGTATATTTTGTATTAGAAGTGTATTGATTTGTTTAACAGCGATTCAATTAATTCGGAAATTTTTAGCAAAAAACAAAAACAAAAATTAACCAGTGTTACTGTGAAATAATAATATACTGGATACTGGACACTGCAGATGAATTTTCACATGATCTTGTTATTTCTTCTAAGGGATTTATGTATTAATGAATTATGAATACAAATAGGGCTGTGTGATGTACACGGTATGACGGTAAAAACGGTTTAAATTTGAGATTTGTGCTTTACTGTCGATTTCATCGCACCTTCCTCTATGTCAGGGGTCGGGAACCTTTTTGGCTGAGAGAGCCATGAAAGCCAAATATTAAAAAAAATTTATTTCCGTGAGAGCCATTTCATATTTTTTAACACTGAATACAACTAAATGCGTGCATTTTTTAAGTAAAACCAACATTTTTAGAGTATAATAAGTCTCTAATTCTTTTTAATAACATTGTTATTTCTTGGACAGGTTCGGTAAAAAACGGATGGATGGATTAAAATGCATGAGAATGTTTTATATTTTAAACGTTATATTTAACATCGTGATTACCAGCGGAAATATTCATTACTTAACGTGTTAAGCAATGTCAGCTAAGATTAATCTGAGAGCCAGATGCAGTCATCAAAAGAGCCACATCTGGCTCTAGAGCCATAGGTTCCCTACCCCTGCTCTATGTGAAATTGGTCCGCAAGCTTGACAAATAACAAGGGGCAACGGTGCAACATCTGTGATTTGGACATGGTTTGGCTTTAAAAAGTCAGATGTTGAGCAGAAAAATATCATTAAAATTATTTTATACAATCCGAACTCTGAACCGATCGATGCAATGGTTTATGGTTTGAATTTATTTCGAACATGCATACAGTGCAACATGATACATCACAATTGCAAGTTTTTCTTTCCAACATGTTTGAAGGCAATCTATTGAACGGTAAATGAAAATGAACTCAATAAATTTGACGTCATCAATAAATTGCTACCCCTGTCCGTGTTTCTTTGCTTCGGCTTTCAAACTGCTTAAAAGAGGTCTTGTAAGGTCCGGCCCGAAAGCGAGAAAAGTGCTGCCTGCCTCAATTCCCTCTTGGGAGACAAGCGGTAGAAAAAATAAATAAATAAAGGAATAAACTAAAACATATATTAGGGTTGTCAAACGATTAAAGTATTTCATCTCAATTAATAGCATTTTGTTCATAGTTAACTCAAAATTATTTGCGATTAATCGCAGATTGTCATGTTCTGTGGTCTGGATTGTGTTTTTGTTATTTTCTGTTAGTTTTAAGACTTCATTAGTTCCTCTTTTTTGTGCACTATTGTTTGTTTTGGTTGCCATGGCTGCATATGATTTTCACCCGCCGTTGGTGTTCGGACGCTCACCTGGCTCTAATCAAGAGACTATTTAAACCACCTTGGCAGTCTGCTGAAATAAGCAGGGGGGTGCATGATAACGTTGCTTGGATAGCAACATATGTTGCTCCAAAACCTGTATTTACCTTTCATCATTAATGGTGCCTTCACAGATGTGTAAGTTACCCATGCCTTGGGCAGTAATAAACCCCTGGCGTAATTGCTCGTTTCAGGTCTGATTCCATAGTTTATACTAGTTGTTTTCATGCCAGTTTCATTTTTGTTTCTTGCTATGCTATATTCTATGCTAAGTATTTACTTTAACTCCAGTACGATCAGCCTTGTATTCCGTTTTTATACCTTTTTGAGTGAGTCCGGAAGAGTCCGTTTGCATCCCGGGAGAACAAACCTCGCAGTAAGCTGCGACCTCCCCGTTATGACAAAGATACGTATAATATTTCATCATTCAAAAGTGTACCCTAGACAGATAATTTTCAGGGAGGGTGGCTTCATATTGCCGCATGATAATGTTTTAACCTTCTCTATTAATTAATAAAATGTAATATAGAGCCAGCTAATCATTCTATAATTGAGGGCTCAAAGAATTTACACAAAAAAATCCCCACACCCCTCCTGCCCCCATATTCCTTCACTGATATGCTAGCATTTCTTTAGTCGCAATTATCACAGAATAACATTACAAAACATCTTTGACTAAGCATGACTGTAATGTAAGAAATATTTATTTTGTTAATGTCAGGGCTTCCCCTAAATTGCCAAAATACCTCTGGCGGTGGGGGCATGTATAGTATTAGCATACATATGTTTCTTAGGGGCGGTATGGCGTAGTGGGTAGAGCGGCCGTGCCAGAAACCTGAGGGTTGCAGGTTCGCTTCCCACCTATGGACATCAAAGTCGCTGCCGTTGTGTCCTTGGGCAGGACACTTCACCCTTTGCCCCCGGTGCCGCTCACACTGGTGAATGAATGATGAATGAATGATTGGTGGTGGTCGGAGGGGCCGTAGGCGCAAACTGGGAGCCACGCTTCTGTCAGTCTACCCCAGGGCAGCTGTGGCTACTGATGTAGCTTACCACCACCAGGTGTAAATGAATGATGGGTTCCCACTTCTCTGTGAGCGCTTTGGGTA
This sequence comes from Nerophis ophidion, assembly GCF_033978795.1. Taxonomy (NCBI): domain Eukaryota; kingdom Metazoa; phylum Chordata; class Actinopteri; order Syngnathiformes; family Syngnathidae; genus Nerophis; species Nerophis ophidion. The sequence continues at coordinate 45,030,492 of NC_084618.1, forward strand.
TATAACAATAGAAAAGCGCGACATAAATCTAATCCATTATTATTATTATTACATAATATTGTTTTGTTCTATTTTTAAATTGTTGCTGCCTGTTGTACAATGTACTTTGTTAAGAACTTTTTAATTATGATTTTTTTTCTTCAGCAATTTTTTTAATCCTTTTTGTCACTTTTCTGTAATAAAAACGATTGGCTCCAAATTTAGTATCTATTTTTTGTGTAATTGGCGACTGTACTAGTGTTTAGAGACTCTGTTTCAATTCTGTCGCGCCTTGTCCGTGATGGAAAGCACACTTGCCTTGCGATGCTGGGAGCCTTTCTCTCATTAAAATCGGAAAGTGTCATATTAAATTGTGAAGAACGCTGTCTGCGGGTATATCTCGAATGTATTAAAGTACGTCAACAGCGCAGACACGCGGCCTCTGCTTCAGACAAATCTGTGCGTATGGCTGGTGTTAATGTGTACATTAGTGTGTTATGGTGGTTGTTTTTCCCATGGTCTTTGAACACACTGTATCTGCGAAAAATGAAGAAGTGTTTTGTGTCTAAGAGTGAAACAGGGAGACAGACGTGTGTGCACGGAGGAAATACTTGTTGGAATTGAGCATAAAATTTGCCATAAAAGATAAAAAGAGCCTCAGACTTTGTTTTCTTTTGGACGCTACAGTACATTGTATTACTTATTTTGTTTAGGTGTGGCGGCTAATTTGAAGCCCGTATAATAAAGAGAAACCCTAAATTGACGTTCAGGGTTTTATTTTGAAGCTGGAAAAGTGTGTGATTGTTTTGAGAAAGTGTCTTTACATTCTTTGATGTCAGATCGATTGTTTGCAATACACAAGTCTCCTTTCGACATCCTGCCCACCAGTCTTTCATTTCTGTTGAACTTTTGTTGTCTTACTTACTAAATCAGTCACAGTAACAACCTAAATCTTATGTTACCACTGCACCTTAACCGTAATCATGACACAGAAGTGAAGCACCACCCACTTCTGAACGACGAGCGCAGCAGCTGTTTGCTGCGGGAATTTTTCTTCTCACAGCGGAAAATTGTGCTTTATTGTCGGAAAAACTACAAAGTCCAAAACGTTGTGTAATTCGTAATTAAAAACAGAATGTAATGATTTGCAAATTCTTTTGATCCAACCATTTTCTACCACTTGTCCCTTTCAGGATCGTGGGAAATGCTGGAGCCTATCTCAGCTGCAACTTATGTTTAATTGAATATATTGCAAAAACAAGATATTTAATGTTTGAACTGAGAAACTTTTTTTTTTTTTTCAAATAATTATTAGAAATTTAATGGCAGCAACACATTGCAAAAAAGTTGGCAAAGGGGCATTTTTACCACTGTGTTACATGGCCTTCCCTTTTAACAACACTCAGTAAATGTTTGGGAACTGAGACCAATTTTTGAAGCTTTTCAGGTGGAATTCTTTTCCATTCTTGCTTGATGTACAGCTTTAGTTGTTCAACAGTCTGGGGTCTTCATTGTAGTATTTTAGGCTTCATATTGAGCCACACATTTTCAACGGGAGACAGGTGTGGACTACAGGCAGGGCAGTCTAGTACCCACACTCTTTTCCTATGAAGCCTGGCTGTTGTAGCACGTGGCTTGCAGTGTCTTGCTGAAATAAGCAGGGGAGTCCATGATATCGTTGCTTGGATGGCAACATTTGTGGCTCCAAAACCTGTATGTACCTTTCAGCATTAATGGTGCCTTCACAGATGTGTAAATTACCCATGTCTTAGGCACTAATAAACCCCCATACCATCACAGATGCTGGCTTTTGAACTTTGCGCATAGAACAGTCCAGATGGTTCTTTTCCTCTTTGTTCCGGAGGACACAACGTCCACAGTTTCCAAAAGCAATTTGAAATGTGAACTCGTCAGACCACAAAACACAGAACACAGAACACTTTTCCACTTTGCATCAGTCCATCTAAGATGAGCTCAGGCCCAGCAAAGCCAGCGGCTTTTCTGGGTGTATTTTGCATTGGATAGAAGAGTTTTAATGTACACTTACAGATCAAACGACCAACTGACAATGGTTTTCTGAAATGTTCCTGAGCCCATGTAGCGATATCCTTTACACGCTGATGTTGCTTTTTGATGCAGTACCACCTGAGGGATCGAATGTCCGTAATATCATCGCTTACGTGATTCTCTGAACCTTTTGATGATATCACGGACCGTAAGATGGTGAAATCCATGAATTCCTTGCAGTAGCTCGTTGAGAAATGTTGTTCTTAAACTGTTCAACAATTTACTCACGCATTTGTTCACAAAAGGGTGACCCTCGCCCCATCCTTGTTTGTGAATGACTGAGCATTTCATGGAAGCTGTGTTTATACCCAGTCATGGCACCCGCCTGTTCCCAATTAGCTTGTTTACCTGTGGGATGTTCCAAATAAGTGTTTGATGAGCATTCCTCAACTTTGTCACTCTTGTTTGCCACTGGTGCCAGCTTTTTTGAGACATGTTGCATGCATTAAATTCAAAATGAACTAATATTTGCAAAAAAATTAAATTTTCCAGTTCGAACGTTAACTATTCAATTGAATATTGGTTGAAAAGGATTTGCAAATCATTGTATTCTGTTTTTATGTACGATTTACACAGCGTGCCAACTTCACTAGTTTTGCGTTTTGTACTTGCTGATATTTTTATAAGGAAGATTTTCTTTTGATTTTCTGCTCGCTTGTGGCTCATAAGTAGCAAGTGAAGTACAGCCAAGTTCCCCTGCTACACAGCCAAGGGGTCAAAAAGGAAACGTTCGCATATATGAACATCCCAGCAGTCTGCATCCTAATGATAGCAGACATTGTACAGTCAGTTATGTTTCATTATGTCTGTTCGCTCTAATGACGTCTGCAGTGAGTAATTTTCAGTGAAGAAGAAAATAAAAAGCAAAGGTTGTGATGTATTTTTTAAATGAATGCGCCGCGTATGCTTAAAATGACAAAATTATGTACATTTTAATGTTGTTATAAATGTCCCTGTTACTATTATTACCATCCTTTCACAAGAAAGGATGGGGCGAGGTACACCCCTTTGTCCACAACTGCGTGAGCAAATAGTCAAACAGTTTAAGAACAACGTTTCTCAAAGTGCAATTGCAAGACATTTTGCGATTTCAACATCTATGGTCCATAATATTATCAAAAGGTTCAGAGAATCGGGAGAAATCACTCCACGTAAGCGGCATGGCCGGAAACCAACATTGAATGACTGTGACCTTCGATCCCCCAGACGGCACTGTGTCAAAAACCGACATCAATCTCTAAAGGATATCACCACATGGGCTCAGGAACACTTCAGAAAACCACTTCACTAAATACAGTTCGTCGCTACATCTTTAAGTGTAAGTTAAAGCTCTACTATGCAAAGCGAAAGCCATTTTTCAACAACATCCACAAACGCCGCCGGCTTCTCTGGGCCCGAGATCATCTAAGATGGACTGATGTACAGTGGAAAAGTGTTCTGTGGTCCGACGGGTCCACATTTCAAATTGATTTTGGAAATATTTGACATCGTGTCAATCGGACCAAAGGGACGGCAAACCATCCAGACTGTTATCGACGCAAAGTTCAAAAGCCAGCATCTGTGATGGTATGGGGGTGCATTAGTGCCAAAGGCATGGGTAACTTACACAGCTGTGAAGGCACCATTAATGCTGAAAGTTACATACAGGTTTTGGAGCAACATATGCCATCTAAGCGCCGTATTTTTCATGAACGCCGCTGCTTTTTTAGCAAGACAATGCCAAGCCACATTCAGTACGTGTTACAACAGCGTGGCTTCGTAAAAAAAGAGTGCGTGTACTTTCCTGGCCCGCCTGCAGTCCAGACCTGTCTCCCATCAAAAATTTTTGGAGCATTATGAAGCGTAAAATATTACAGCGGAGACCTTGGACTGTTGAACGACTGAAGCTCTACATTAAACAAGAATGGGAAAGAATTCCACTTTCAAAGCTTTAACAATTAGTTTCCTCAGTTCCCAAACATTTATTGAGTGTTGTTAAAAGAAAAGGTGATGTAACACAGTGGTGAACATGCCCTTTCCCAACTACTTTGGCACGTGTTGCAGCCATGAAATTCTATGTTAACTATTATTTGCCAAAAAAAAGAGAAAAGCTCATGAGTTTGAACATCAAATATCTTGTCTTTGTCGTGCATTCAATTGAATATGGGTTGAAAAGGATTTGCAAATCATTGTATTCCGTTTATATTTACATCCAACACAATTTCCCAACTCATATGGAAACGGAGTTTGTATACTTACATCATGTGTATAAAACCTCAATGGAGACGATTGGATATTTTTCTAAGGGCTTTGTGGGCTAAATTGTTTTTTTTGTGTCCTGTCCAGCTTCTCAGGCAAATCATATAGTTGATGTAGATGCCCATATCGGCTGTTCAGGTTTACATTACAAAAGAGAAGTGTAAGATACTTCTCTTGTTGTCTTATTTGAATTTGACTTTATTAAATGTATTTATATTATCATTTGGTGCAGCCGGGGCGGAGCAGGAGGGGATAGAAAGAGAAAAAAAAGGAAGACAGAGGGGGAAATTGTGGGGATAAGAGGGGGATTAGACAGAGAGACTAAAACGACAACAGCAAATACAACAATAACAACAACAACAATAGAACAACACCAGCACATACAATATGTACAAATATGATCGTAAAAGTGATAGCAAATAAGCAGTTAGTGAAATAAATAATATAGTAATGACAATGAGCATTTTTACACTAAAACTGAAGCAATACAAATACCAATAGAAAAAGCGCTATTGATCATGAACAAAACGAATGGTTTACTTCTATTATCAACAATAAAGTTGTTCAAATGCAACAATACGTATACATAATGATAGCTAGAAATATAATAAAAAAATGAATAAATAAATGAAAAAAAAAAAAAAGAAGGAATACCGAAAGATGACAGGGAAGAGAGAGAGGCAACCTATATTAATCTTGTAGATTGTTATAGTAACAATGGTTTAAGCTCTGTCAATATGCCTTGTGTTACCCAGTTTACCCTAGGGCAACAACGTTGATATATGTGTGATGAAACATGATTATGTGCATGAGTGTATGTATGTATATGTACTTGTATATGAACAGAATGTGTATATGAATGTTTGTACAGTAAATGTATATGTACAGTATATGTATGTTTGTTTGTACAGTGAATGTATATGTACAGTATATGGATGTTTGTGCCGTGAATGTGCGCGTGGATGGACGGACTTGGAGTATGTAGGTATGTACTGTATTTGTGTATGTATGTGGGAGCGTAGGTACCAATGTATGGACGTTTGTATGTATGAACAACGGTGTGTGTGTGTGAGTATATGTGTGTTTGTATGAACAATATATTTGACCCCCAGTGTGCGTGGGAGCCAGAGTACGGACCCAGCCGCCCAGAGAGCCCAACCCAAACAGCAGGTGTGGCGCCCAGGGAACCAGGGACCACCCGCCCACGCAGCCAGGCCGGCCAGCGGCGGGAACCCCAGAGCCCGGCCCACCGCGCCGCCCGGAAGAGCCGGCAGCAGGCCGCGGACAGACGCGCCTGGCAGAGGACAGGGCTTTGCGGGCTAAATTGAACGGCTCCCATGGGCTCCATTGAACGCAGACTTTTGATCACATTTATATAATATTTAGAATGGAAAAAAAAAACATGTCATTCATGACTGTTAACACTAGAACTACCACAGAGGGGTCAATTGACCTTTTTACCTAAAAGACCCACACGAGGGTCATTTGACCCTTTGGACCCCCTGCGGACACTCCTTTTGTTGTGGAAATGTGGCTGTTAGCAGCTCACAGCTGTCACTTGAGTCACAGAGTCGCTTGAGCCTGTGTGGGGAAGGGGACCCCAAGGCAAGCTTTTAGTATTGAGGTAGGTTATGCGTGTTTTTGAATGTGTGTGTGTGTGTGTTTGTGCGTGTGTGCCCATATGGTGGATTTATAAACATATGGTGGATTTTTATGCAGTGAATCATCAGGATCAAAGAGAATTTGGGATCAAAACTCTAAACATTTATTGTTGAAAAAATACAAAACAAAACATATTTACAATGAATGCAAAAGCAACTGTTTTCCCAGTTTTCGTGTGGAAGGTTGTTGCAGAAGTAACTTATTTTTGTGTCCCAAAAATAGAAGGAAAGAAATTACAAAGAAAAAAAGCATATTTACAAAGAATGCAAATGAGTGAAATACATTCGAGCAGTCACTAACAGTTCTGGCACTGCCATTGCTCTTTTCGGCATTTCCCACATGTGTATTTGTAGCAGTCATCACAGCGCACTGTTGCACGATTGTCCTTGCATTTGATTTTAGCCTGACATTTGGCTCTTTGTCCGAGTTGTGGTGTGGAGGGTTGTTGCCGAAGCAATTGCTCCTTTTGGGCCTTTTTCATACCCACGTGGGAGTGAGCCAACTCTCTTGCCAGTTCAAACAGGAAATCCACCCGTCTTTCATTTCTCCCGGTGCATAATTGATAGAGCACGTGGGCATTCAGTGCTGCAATGTCTATCATGTTGTAGAACACTGCTACTGGCCAGCGCCTTGTTCCTGCGCGGACAGTGTATTCCCGCAACATCTGGTCCATGATATCGACGGCGCACTTTGTTGTGTTGTAGAGTGTGATGGTGTTTGGCTTCTTTTTGGTGGTTTCCTGTGTCTGAATCGTGCTGCGCATGCTGCTGAGAACATACACAGTCTTCTTCCGCTTGGGCGCATACACAGTCAGTGTGGCACCAGTGGATGAAAATACCTGGGTGGTAAATTCATTGCGGTGCGTCTGTCGAGTTGACGGTGGGATTTCTTGGCGAATCCTGTTGACTGTACCGAGGATGGTTGAATTCCGGCTAAGTAGTCGTTTTGCAAGTGACAGTGATGTAAAGAAATTGTCTGTGGTAACATTTCTGCCCTTGTCCAAGAATGGTTCCATCAGCCTCATGACTACACTCTCAGACACTCTCTCCCCACGAGGCCGAGTGGGGTCTTTGCCAAGATATGGGAGGATGTTGCAGACGTATTTGGTTTTCAAGTCACACGCCACTCAAAACTTGATACCAAACTTGTCTGGTTTAGCTGCAATGTACTGTAGGAAACAGCAGCGAGTCTTGCACGGGAAAAGTTGTTCGTCAATGGTGATGTGTTGACCAGGGATGTAGGATGTGATGCAGTTGGTGACAAACAATCCCCATATGTTTGAAATTGCAGCAAACCTATCAGTCTGTACTCGCTCGCTGCGGGTGTCTCTGTCATCAAAGAGCAGGTGATACATGATGTTTTGGAAACGGCCTCAGGACATGGTTTCGATGATATTTGGGCTTCCCAGGTTTTTCGACCAGCAGTCAGGCAGTGATGGCACCTTGAAGATTCCCCTCATGATGGTGATGGAAATAAATGCCATTAGTTCAGGTATGCCCATGAACCAATCCACATGCTCAGTTTGCTTCGCATGTTGAATTGTACAGTCTCGAATGATGCCAAGCATGTCCAGAGTGATGAAACAAAGGAAGCTCTGAAGGCCACTTGTGATTGACCTCCTGGCCTTAGCTGTTGGCTCTCCATCTGCGCTGTATGGCGATGGTGGGGTGAAATGTGGACCCGTTCCCACCTGTTCTTCATGCCATACTGTGCCATCTTTTGCAGTCTCTGTCACATCAGTCGCCAGCCGAGCTCTCTTTGTTGGTTGGGGAGCACTCTCCTCATCTGTAGCGTGAAAAAAATGTAATTATGAGCAATGGGAAATTCAAATGATATCACAAATGCAAGTATAGAAGCTAATCACTGCAAAAATGGTTTATTTTTCTAGTTTCAAGTAATGTAGTAAAAATCACCTTGGAACTAGTATTTTTCAACTAGAAATAAAAACCTCAAATTAGACTATTTTTACTTGTTTTAAGAAATTTGCCGATGGGGCAAGCATTTTTTTTACTAGGTTAGCAATATTTGCTAGCCAAATTTGCTAGGCAAACAACATTTGCTTGAAATGAGTAAATCAAGCTAGTAAAAAATCTTAGCTAGTAAAAAAGCTTGCCCCATTGGCAAATGTCTTAAAACATGTCAAAATAGTCTAGTTTTTAGGTTCTTATTTCTAGTAAAAAATACTAGTTCTAAGGTGATTTACTCCCTCACTGAAATGAAATGTAAAATGGGAAATAATATGAAATGAAATATTACCTGAAGACAACTGAGACAGCTCGGAGTCTGAATGCACCTGGAGATTGATGTCTTCTCCATCCGATTCGCAAGGGTCAGCTCCATCCAGGATCATTTCCAATGCCTGTTGAGTGCTGTATCTCTGCATCTTCGTTCCTTGGAGAGGAGCTTCTTTCACCACAAAATGCTTGAGGGAAATGAAGCAGTAGTCCACATGCACTGGTATTTATCAATCTAACAATTGCCAGGTTGCATTCACATGAGTCGTTATGGTCACATGGCATGGGAGATTCACACGTTAATTCAACCATTATCTGGTTGCAGTCATATGATTCGTCATGATCACATGGGACATTCACACGTTCATTGAACCAATCATCGCGTTCGCGTGCACGGCAGACAAGCAATTTGCTGTGCAGTTGGCAGCAGGAGCATGCCCAGTACGAATTTGAGGTGAGAAATTTCGCACTGGGCATGCTCCTGCTGCAAACTGCACGGCAACTCGCTTGTTTACACACAAAACGCTGGCTATTCCAGTCTTTACGCAGCTTGCGCATGCCCTAATGAATGCGCGTTCACGTTTCAGGCATTTTCGCAGTCTCTGTGAGTCTCCATGAATGTTACAATTGGAAACAACATGCGCCAGGCTCCATACTTCAGGCGCATAATTGGACACTTGCTATTGCGTTGTTTTGATGGCTTACGTTAACATTCATTACTAGAGACTGTTGACGAGACATGTTATATACTAACCTGATTATCATAATTTTGATATGACATCTTCCAAAACGTTCCAAAATATTTTATCCCAATTCCTTAACACTATCTTGAAAATTGAGCAGACTATTCTGCATATGATGACTTATATGAAGAAAATATGCTGACATGTTTTCAGGACAACCATTACACTGAGAATCAACCAATTGGGATAGATCAGCAAGGTACATTCATTCGAAAATTGTACTAAATGTAAGCTGATTGTGTTAACTGTAGGATACTTGTACATAGCCATTTGCAAGGATGTACTAAATGATTGAGACATGTACAAAAGCATTTGAAATTTGATGAAAGCAATGATAAATGCCATTCTGTTGTGAGGAACTGCAAATTAGTTTTGGGATTTGTCCATGTTTTGAGAATGACATCTCAGTTTCAAGAAATGAGCCAAACCAATGGAGAAAAACTGTAACACACTGTCCGCCAAACTGTGCTATCTGTCTTTGCTGCTGATATCTTCATGTAAGTCGCTATTTACCTGTGGTGATTTTGGAGGCTGACAGCCCTTGGGAAGAAGCTGTCTGTCCCTGTTTGTTTTGGCTGTTACCATTGTAAGGTGTGACCCCCTCACCCCTCACCCCACACACGGCCCCTATCAGCCTCATTACCATAACAAAATGAGTGATTAGTGTATTCGGTAAAAGCCGCCGGGTCAAATGCCCCCTCTCTGGTACTTCTAGGTAGGCAGAAAAATCCTGGTAGTTTGATCGGCAAACTTCTCCAAAAAGGGCAGTTCCCCTTTAAGGTCAAAGCACAATACTTTTGTAAATGTATCAATTATGGTTCCAAGTACAAGCTGCCTTTTAAAAGCCTTTAGTTTGTTAGTGCAGCCAGACCGTATGTGGTGCACCGTGCTATTATTGTGAAGGGGGGATAAGAGTGCATTGCTGTTGTCCTCAGCTTGAAAAATAAAGAGGCGACTCACTTAAAAGCTGGTTAGAAAAAAAAAGTACAGAGTCCATCATTCGTACATCTTGACTTTAGAACTGTTTATAATTTTCTTGTACACTACTCCAAAGTCAAACATAGTCCATTCTTGTTGAGATCTAATACCAAAACTATTCTTTCTTTCTTGTTGTATGTTTCCTCTGACCATTAGTGTGTAGCACCAATCAATTCACAGGACAAGGGAGGTCACACTATGGTCTAAAGCAATTTAGCTCTTTATACAGGACGTCCTGTTATAGGATATTTACAGTTTGAAGCATTGGGCTGGCGAGCTATGATAAAGTTTATACTAGGCAGACAGGACAACTTGGCAAGGGAAGAATGTATATAAAAATGCTGGATGACTCCAAGCCTGGTGTCAGTGCTTTTTGACCTTTTAGGTGAATTGTGTTTACCAAACTGACAATTGTTATTAGAGGCTCTGCGCTTTTTCCTCATCATTAATACCACTTCACCCTAAGATATAGTAGGACATCGAAAGCTGCAAATACAGCAAAAACTATCCACCTTGGACAGTGGTGACGCAGGGATGGTTTAGTACACAATAGAGGGTGATGATAAAGTGCTACAGAGAAGAATCAATAAAATGTGGTGTCCAAGCATAGTTTAGCTCCTGTGCGGTTAGTGCGTGTTTCATGTCAGTATCATAGAGGAAGGAAGGAACTAGCCTGAAGGGGGAATGATGAGGTCATAAAGTGTCACTTCTCTGGGTGTATTTTGAATCTGGCCGCTGCAATCCTCTTTGATAAGCTTCCTTAATGCATCACACACAAGCTCATGGGCGCCGCCATGTTTGCTGCTACATCATGACGTATAGCCGTCATGGCCGTGTTGTTGTCCATCCATCCATCCATCCATCCATCCATCCATCCATCCATCCATCTCCTTCCGCTTATCCGAGGTCGGGTCGCGGGGGCAACAGTCTAACCAGGGAAACCCAGACTTCCCTCTCCCCAGCCACTTCGTCTAGCTCTTCCCGGGGGATCCCAAGGCGTTCCAGGCCAGCCGGGAGACATAGTCTTCCCAACGTGTCCTGGGTCTTCCCCGTGGCCTCCTACCGGTTGGACGTGCCCTAAAAACCTCCCTAGGGAGGCGTTCGGGTGGCATCCTGACCAGATGCCCGAAACACCTCATCTGGCTCCTCTCGATGTGGAAGAGCAGCAGTTGTTGTCCATGTGGCGCAAAATGCCGGCGCTATAGCGTCCGTGCTGGACAATCGCTGATTCCGGTATGTCTATAACACACTCTCCAGCCCCTCTCTCTACCTCTCAAGCGCCGAGATCGCCAAACATTCTCACTCTACGATGCTGTTTAAACCAAACTTATCGCAGTCACGGGGAGGACATGCAAACTCCAGACAGAAAGATCCCGAGCCCGGAATTGAACCCAGAACTACTCAGGACCTTCGTATTGTAAGGCAGACACACTAACCCCTGTTTCACCATGCTGCTTGATTTGCAAATCATTTTCAACTCTTATTCAGTTGAATATGTTACGAAGACAACATATTTGATGTTCAAACTGATAACCATTTTTTTTTTTTTTCAAATAATCATTAACTTTAGAATTTGTTGCCATTAACACGTGACAAAGAAGTTGGGAAAGGTGGCAATACATACTGATAAAGGTGAGGAATGCTCATCAAACACTTATTTGGAACATCCAACAGGTGTGCAGGCTAATTGGGAACAGGTGGGTGCCATGATTGGGTATAAAAACAGCTTCCCAAAAAATGCTCAGTCTTTCACAAGAAAGGATGGGGCGAGGTACACCCCTTTGTCCACAACTGCGTTAGCAAATAGTCAAACAGTTTAAGAACAACATTTCTCAAAGTGCAATTGCAAGAAATTTAGGGATTTCAACATTACAGTCCATAATATCATCAGAGAATCTGGAGAAATCAATCCACGTAAGCGGCCTGGTCGCAAACCAAAATTGAATGACCGTGACCTTCGATCCCTCAGACGTATCAGAAACTGATATCAATCTCTAAAGGATATCACCACATGGGCTCAGGAACACTTCAGAAAACCACTGTCACTAAATACAGTTTGTCGCTACATCTGTAAGTGCAAGTTAAAGCTCTACTATGCAAAGCGAAAGCCATTTATCAACAACATCCAGAAACGCCGCCGGCTTTTCTGGGCCCGAGATCATCTAAAATGGACTGATGCAAAGTGGAAAAGTTTTCTGTGGTCTGACGAGTCCACATTTCAAATTGTTTTTGGAAATATTCAACATTGTGTCATCCGGACCAAAGGTGAAGCGAACCATCCAGACTGTTATCTTCGCAAAGTTCAAAAGCCAGCATCTGTGATGTAACTTGCACATCTGTGAAGGCATTATTAATGCTGAAAGGTACATACAGGTTTTGGAACAACATATGCCGCCATCTAAGAGCCGTATTTTTTATGGACGCCCCTGCTTATTTCCGCAAGACAATGCCAAGCCACATTCAGCACGTGTTACAACAGCGTGGCTTTGTAAAAAAAGAGTGCGTGTACTTTCCTGACCCGCCTGAATTCCAGACTTGTCTCCCATCGAAAATGTGTGGCGCATTATGAAGCGTAAAATATGACAGGGGAGACCCCGGGCTGTTGAACGACTGAAACTCCACATAAAACAAGAATGGGAAGAATTCCACTTTCAAAGCTTCAACAATTAGTTTCCTCAAACGTTTATTGAGTGTTGTTAAAAGAAAATGTGAAGTAACACAGTGGTGAACATGCCCTTTCCCAACTACTTTGGCACGTGTCGCAGCCATGAAATTCTAAGTTAATTATTATTTGCAAAAAAAAAAAAAAATGTATGAGTTTGAACATCAAATATCTTGTATTTGTAGTGCATTCAATTGAATATGGGTTGAAAAGGTTTTGCAAATCATTGTGTTCCGTTTATATTTACATCTAACACAATTTCCCAACTCATAGGGAAACGGGGTTTGTAAAAGTAGCATTTGTAAACGCCGTTATTAAGTAACACTTTTATTTTGAACACTGGTCAAGTTCAATATAAAGTGTGACTCACTCGATGGACAGTTGTCAGTTTTGTCTAGCTGGCCGGGTAAATTTTTTCTGTTTTTATTTGGGTAAGCGCTCTATTTATTTCGAATTAACATGACTTCAAATTCCCCATTTTGCAGCCTCGAGTCCCTTAACGTCACTTTGTCTGCCTTCATCTGCTCCAATGTCTCACCCTTCCTTCCCGCTTGCATCTATTAACAGTAGGTCATCCTCTTTATGTTCAGCTTCATAAAGATAAGGTTGTGAATCCTTGTTTGTCCAAAAAATTTTGTCTTCGTTGTCTGTTATCGATTCAACCACGATTAGAAAATACTCGCATTTGTTTCCGGAAGTAGGAACACACATTTGTTGCCAGAAGTCGGACCTGCGCTGCTAGGGAAACAGAAATCAATTTGCTGAAAATGTTTTAAATATAGTCAAAATACGGTAAATATTGAACATATTACATATTGTTATGAATGTGTCTGTAACTACATTATATATATACATACTTGCAGTGTGTATATAAAACGTTGGAGGGTTTTAAAGTTGTTTTATAGGGCTTTAAGAGCTACAAAGGTGACTCCCATTAGCCACATCTTCGAAGCGTTTTTTTTTATCATCTTTAAAAACCTTAAAGGAAAAAAAGGATATGTGTGTTCTTGTCTTTCATAATGATTGTGAACGATAGGCAAAATTCTCAAAATGTGACGTTCCCCTTTAAGCAAAGTAACAAAGTATTGCACATTGTTATTTTACAACACTGTCTGCATCCCATGATAGTTAAAACTTCCTTTATGGGGAGTGGCTTCAACCATCGAAGGTCGCTGTCTTGAGGTGTCTTCTCAGTTCAACAGTTGGCCCTCTCAGTTCGCAGCTCGTCTACAGAATAAGACGTGCCCGCTCTAGGCTGGAATCTGTTTGTTCTATTTTTATTGTATTTATTTATGAAAATAAGATGATCAGCAATCAAAACAAAGGCATGTTGTTTAAGACGATAAAGCAAGTAACTGACGTGTTAGTAAAAGTATAAATACGACATAAAGAAGTTGAAAGAAACAAAATCCGATCATACTTAATTTTTTTCTTGTCAATGGGTGGGACAAGTTTGGAATATATCGAATCACAGCTCTTAAATAGCGACATTAAAAGAGGGGTGGGATTTAGGTATTAACGAGAGATCATTCAGATGGTTTTTCTTGCGAGATAAGGAAGTCACTGTCAAAACCAATATGTGTGGCTTTAACTTGAAATATTTGTACACCAGGGAGAAAGTGAACAGGACACATTTCATTTTTACTGCTGTTACGCCATCAGCAGGCGAGTCATCGATTCTGCCATCGACACAACTGTAAGTCAAATCTATTATTTGCTGCTTTCAGTCCGGGGTCTCCGCTGTCGTATTTTACGCTTCATAATGCGCCACAAATTTTCGGTTGGGAGACAGGTCTGGACTGCAGGCGGGCCAGGAAAGTACCCGCACTCTTTTACCACGAAACCACGCTGTTGTAACACGTAGCTTGGTATTGGCTTGCTGAAATAAGCAGGGGCGTCCATGATAACGTTGCTTGGATGGCAACATATGTTGCTCCAAAACTTGTATGGACCATTCAGCAATAATGGTGCCTTTACCATTATTGTTGATAAAAGCGTTTTGCTTTGCATAGTAGAGTTTTAACTTGCACTTACAGATGTAGCAACAAACTGTAGTTACTGACAGTGGTTTTACGAAGTGTTCCTGAGCCCATGTGGTGATATCCTTTACACACTGATGTCGGGTTTTGATGCAATACCGCCTGAGGGATCAAAGGTCCGTAATATCATCGCTTACGTGCAGTGATTTGATGATGATTCTCAACTTCATCAGTATTTATTGCCACCTTTCCCAACTTTTTTGTCATGTGTTGCTGGCATCAAATGCTAAAGTTAATGGTTATTTGCAAAAAAAAAAAGTTTATCAGTTTAAACATCAAATATGTTGTCTTTGTAGCATATTCAACTGAATATGGGTTGAAAAGGATCTGCAAATCATTGTCTTCTGTTTATATTTACATTTAACACAATTACCCAACTTATATGGAAACGGGGTTTGTATATGTGTATCTATATATGTATATGTGTACAGTGTCTGCATATGTATACGTATATGTGTATATGTATATGTATGTATATCAAACCAACATAAATACAAGGGGGTAATGGATCAACAATCTCTTTTTAATCCAAACAACATTACAGCAAGCTTAACTGTCACACACGCACGCACGCACGCACACACACACAGACACAGACACACACACACAGACACAGACACAGACACACACACACACACACACACACACACACACACACACACACACACACACACCCACACACACACACACACACACACACACGCCTCTTTGCTGCGCTCCATAACTAAAAACCAAATAAATGTAACTTGTGTCTGTGAATATTTGTGGCATTGTTGAACACTAGGGGAGTGTCGGAGTAACATGGCGTCACCACTAGCGTTAGCACAAATTAGCATCGGATTGTGTTTCGGTAGTGCCTTCTTCTTTGCTGTAACAAAGGTCCGCTTTAGGTTTGATCACGATTAAAGACTTGCTGCGGAACAAAGGTTCCTTCATTGATAAAATCCTTGAACTGAAGGGGTTGCAAGCTGGAGGTTAACTAGCTAAAATGCTCGCTGTATAACTTGTCGAGCACAAACTTTTACCGGTTCAGAGGGGATGCAGCAACTCGGTATGATAATAGCTGCATAAGCGAGCCACCTCTCAGTGATCAAGGGGCTGTGTTACTAAAAGCATGGCATTAGTTCTTATAACAACAACGTCATTAATACGTAGGTCACGACATAGACATGCAGTAATTTTGGCAGTTTTTAGAGGGCTTTATTGGTAGAATACATTAGTTTTGCTGCATCGTTAGCTGTTTAGTATGAGCTGTATATTGGAAATAGAAATGCATTAAAAAAAATTAAATATATTCTCGTCTCACATGCTGATAGGCAAAATTCCCCAAAAAGTGCAGTTCCCATCTGAACTTCTCTACAGCCATCGTTTGTGCTTTCAATTAAAATAGTATTTTTTGGGCAAGAATCGCCTTCTACTGCACTATTTTAAATTTATAGATGATTCATTTTCACTGTTTTGACCTCATCTTCATTTGAAAAAACATTCACATTTAGGCAGATTGCATATGCGTTGCATCATTTATTTGATTTCTAATTGTATTTGATTTCTGTTTGTAGGAACCATAAACATAACAAGGACCATATCAGTCTTCAAAAATAAAGAGTGGCATGACAGTAATAATGTCTATCTCTAAACTGGTCAGACAACCTGTGGAGATTGAGGACTTCAATTAGTTGTCTTCACTGGATTATGTATGGATTTTTTTTTTTTTTACTTTTGAGAACAGGGACCTGCTAGAAGTCTCCGCCTACCACTCTTTTCTAGTTTAATTTGGTATTATCTATTATGTATTAATATTATGAGCTCCGTCAGTTTTTACTTTTGAGTGGCAGTGGTTTAGGAGGTCCAGAAGCCGTAATCTGAACCCTGCTTCCTACGTCCCTGTCACTGTTGTCGTGCCCTTGAGCAATACAACCACACCGGCATATAAAAGTGAACACATGTTTAATGGTGGTCAGGTGACCGTCAGTCTCGCCCAGAGCAACTGTGGCTCAAAATGTATGGTAGCAGCACTGTGGAACTGTGGAGGAAATGAAGAATGCAATTTATTGTCAAGTTCTGGAGTTATCTTTAAAGGCGCCACATAAAACCAACCCATTATTTTTAATTTTCCATTAATGGATAAGCTATCTACTAATGCCTTCTATTAACTGTACTATTCTAGTTTATTCTTTTTCATTCATTCTCTATTAGAACATATTGTAAATATAAATAACATGTTAAAACCCAGAAGGTTACCGTAGTAACTCTTTTTTGAACTCATTAACAGAAGAGCAACCCATTGCATAAAGAAATGTTTATTAATAATAATAACTGTAATAATCACTGCGATAATAATGCACCAATATCATAATAAATAGTATCTTTTAGTTTGGAGCACATTTGGAGTTTACAGAGAAGAAGAAAAAAAAGTCCATAAGCATCAGGAACACAACCACATCTTTTTTGTCTTTAAGGGGTAGAACAAAAGAGTAAGCTCTAACTATTAGTTGTAATGATTATGTTGAGTATTAATATGCAGATGATGTCTTAACGTTCACTGAAAATGTACATTGACAAATGGCTTTAACACATAAATATATAAAAAAGAAATAAGACATTTTTTCCCCAAACATTCTGTATAAAAGCAGGTAATATGCTCTCTTTTTCAATTCCACATTCATTGTAGTGATGCACAGAGGCAGTATAATATGGAGTTAGTACCTGTCCCAATACTTATGAACTAACTATACACACACACAGGACTGTAGTAAATTTAAATCTCATATGATTTTTGTAAATCCCTCAAAAAAACAAGTATGAAGCAGTAATTTGGCAATTTAGACGTTAATTCCGTTAGCATTTAAGGACGTGGGTCATTGAAATGACGCAGTCACTGGACTCTAAAACAACTTTCTATTTTGTTATTGACTCAGAAGATTTGCTCGCACTGTTGGGGTTTCAGGGGTGTCCAAACGAGGGCCACATTCAGAAAAATGCAAACAATTGAGGGCCCGATCCATTGTAACACACAACGTCCACATCTTAGCTTTGTATTAAAGCTGACTAAGCAATTTGTTTAAGAGGTAATAAAACATCCCATTATCAATGAATCAAGTGTATTCTTACAATATGCTGTGAGGGCTAATCAGATGTGGGCCAAAAATATCCCAGAGGCCACACTTTAATCATACCCTGCCCTCGTCCATCACTTAGTTCTCAATTGAAGGGGCAAGTAAACTATTAACTCTTCACTACAGTCCTGTGTGGAAGAACAAAAAAACGATTAAAATTCAGTGAAGCCACACGAGAAAGATTGTTTTTGGAATATGGGCGATGCAGAGGCAGATGATCTTCACATGAGAACACAAAGTGCACTGAAGCCTCAAATACATGATTAAAAAAAAATAAACACACAACAGAGCAGAAGAAAATGTATCTGTTTCTTTCTTCTTGACTCACAAGTTACCATACAAACCTTTGTGCTTTGGGGGATCTGCATAGGGTTGGATGGCCACTGGGGTAGTGGGGGGGAGGGGGGGGTGGGTGGTTCCAAGGCCACAGTATACTTTATGGAAAAAGCCCATTTTGAACAATTTGTGTGTGAATGGATCACACTTCTGTACTGTAATATCTTCAATTGAACGGCTACTAATACTCAATTCGAACACTACTGTCTAATACAGGGTTCGGAAACCTGTTTGGCTGAGAGAGCCATAAAAAAATAAATATTTTGAAATGTATTTCCGTGAGAGCCATGTAATATTTTTCCACTGAATACAACTAAATATGTGTATAATAAGCGTCTTATTCTTTTTAATAACATTGTTATTCTGAAGCTAAACAATAATAAATTAAATACCTCTTACCATTAATGCGACTTCTTGAACAGGTGCGGTAGAAAACGGACGGATGGATTAAAATGCATGAGAATGTTTTATATTTTGAACCTTATTTTAAACACTGTGATTTACAGCGGAATCATTCATTACTTATCGTGTTAAGCACTGTCAACTAAGATTTATCTGAGAGCCAGATGCAGTCATCGAAAGAGCTACATCTGGTTCAAGAACCATAGGTTCCCTACCTCTGGTCTAATATTTACAAAAAACAACAATGTTCTATCATTTTACGATATATTTGACGCCCTATCAAAGCATTACAATTGCATTAAAATTACTTTTGATAGAAACAACATGCACATGAGTTAGTTCTCTCACATGTTATACCTGACACATTACTATGTTTTGGTAGACATATCCTAGAACAGTCACATGACACCCACTCCAAAATGTCACTTTGATTTAAGTCGAGCATCGATCATCATTAGGCTCATTTTAACACAATTGAGGTTTTGGTTCTGTTAGTTGGCTGTTGGTTCTTAGGGGTTCAATCCGAAACACAACATAACACACAATGTCGATGACAAATAATTAAACGTATGGCGACACCACAGTCTTCGCCTAGATTTCCACTGCATGCGTATCGTTTTTGTCCGTGTCCGGTCTAGTCAACGTGTCAATTTCCATCGTCTGTGGACACATGGTATTAGCCCTCTGCCAAATATAAGCAAGGTTTCTATTCTTGGCGGCTCAATTTAGAAAATCAGCTTGTGCAGAACAGGAAGTTATGCATGGACAAAATATTAAACATTAGGTATATCTTTAAAATAAAACACAGTTCAAGGCGGCTCTTATTTTAAACTTTGTAACGTCCCATTGGGTGTTGGGAAGGGGACAGACCTGTGGTCAACTGGTCAAAGATTTTAAGAAAGTATTTTACATGATGGATGAGAAAATGCTGTTCCTGGCGGTCCAACATCAAGGAATCATGTTACAGGCTAAGCCTGGTACAGATATTTTCAGGGCCCTGTGTGAACTCCAACCTGTTGGAGTTGAATGATAAGTACTGTGTGTGTGCTCGCTGGCCAGAGGTTTCGTTGCTGCTGTGTTTACGTTTGCTACAAATACAAAAATCAAGTATCGTAATTTCGGGACTACTACTTTTTTTCCCAAACTTTGAACAATGCTGTGGCTTTTATATCATTTTTTCCGAGGTAACAAGCTTCACATGCCGCCGATATATTGAGCCTCGTCACATGAGAACAATGAAATTGTTTACAAGTCAAACGACCTCACACAATCATTCAGTCAGCCATTTAGAGTGTGATACACTCATTGTCCTCGTGGGTAAGATAGGACAAAATGTACTTCTTGCGGCCCCAAAGCCAAAGACAATAGACCACATGTGTCAAACTGAAGGCCCGGGGACCAGATACGGCCCGACATGTTATTTAATGTGGCCCGTGAAAGCCTTGAAATAATGTGGATACTTCATCTTTCTTACTAAATGTTTTCATTGTTTCCATTTTGACAGAAAAAAATGTATGTAATACACGAAATTTCACATTTTTTAAACTTTGATATATATAAAAATATTCAATTGTTATTGGTGTGAATCTTTGGGCACCTCCCTATTCAATTTAGATTCTTAGTGTGAGGATTTGATACCTAATTGATACTCGATTCACCACGATTCTCGATTCTAACACATTTTTCCAATGTATTATTTGGTTTAATAACAACAACTTAACAAAACAGCTTACAGGTTACAAAACCTGCTTTTGGTTGCTGACGTATGAAACATACGTGCACCAAGTTAGCATGGAGATGGCCTAAAAAAACTTTATTTAAAAAAATTAATTTTTCAAAAAAAAAAAAGATAAATTAGATTTTTGGCCCACCTCCTTGTCCTCCCTCCACCCTCCTGTGACTTTGAGTTTTTTTTTTTCTAGGGGGCGAGGGTTTCCTAAAACGTCTGGTATCCGTTATAGGAGGGGGGGCTACTGTCAGGCTTGCTCCTGACATTTTTTTTGTGTTTTAGTTCTTGCTCTGTGTGTGTGTAATATCTCCTGTCTTTAATTCCTGTCAGCGCTCTTATTTTGTGTGTTTCCTGTCTTTCTCCCTGAGTGCTGTGTCCCCTCAGCTGCGGCTGATTGGCACCTGGCCACACCTGGTGTCAATCAGCCCGATCCTATTTAAACCTGTCTTCCCATCCAGTCAGTGCTGGATTATTGTCACTTCTGTATTGTCGCTCGTGTTGTGTCGTGCCATTACAGCGTAGCGGTAAGATATATTTCGGTAGCAGTTTGTAGCTTACTGTCTTTTGTTCTCTGCTTTCAATTTGTCTTTGTACTACACGTAACGACTTCTGTTTTCTTGCTCGCTACCCACTAGCTTCCACGCTAGTCCCTTTTGTTTTTGCTAGCTCCCATTCTAAGCTCCTTTGGTTTCCTAGCTCCCATGCTAGCTCTTTTTGTTTGTTATCCGCCTCGTGCGCGCTTTTTGTTGTACCCCTTTTGTTTTGTTTTGTCTTAGTGTTTTATTAAACCGTGTTTCCTTACTCAATGCCTGCCTCCTTCTCTACATCTTGGTAGGCAGCTGTATGAAGCGCCTTTGTAAATTATTTGTTTTGTCCATACATGCAATAAAGAATCAGTGTGTACACCTGTAGATTATGGATTTATGTGGCCAATATATCTATGTATTCACATTTGGTGAAATTTATGGCTTATATTCAGGTGCACTCAATAGCTCGGATATTATGGTTGTCATTTTGAAAAACTGTTGTCCTTTCCGCAATTGAAGTCAATTTATCGCATACCACAAGCACTGCCGGTGAGTAATGACGGATAACGAAGTACGGAGACGTTCGGCAAATGTTGCTGTTCAGGAGTTGTTCCACATCCAGGGCATCCGTGCTCCTTTTTTTGGGAAAACGTTTCTGGCAAGTTGTGGCATGCTATGTAACACTTGGTTGAATTTCGAATCGTACGATCTGTTCAAAATCAAAGCTTGGACACTTTTATTTTGAAAAGGTATTTTCTGGACATCACTTTTGATTAAAGTATACTGTGGCCTTTGGGGTGGAGGTAAGTGGGTTACTAGGGGAGGTAGGTTTGGTTTTGGCATATGGACTGTTAACTGGGGTACAAGCAGATCCGGTTGCCTGGACACTTGACATGATAGCTGCTTTATGAGTTTGCATCTGAGGTATACACAACATAACAACATGGGGAACATCTTGCAGACGTGTGATCGGAAGCTCGAGGATTATTCATGGGTTGTCATCTGGATGGGTCGTTAATAAAGTCTCTTTACAATTCAACGAGTTTATGACAAACTTTTACCCAGATATAAAAGGAGAATGGGGGAAAATAGAGGATTATTTTGAACCTTTCACAGTTTGTTGACACTTTTCGTCACTGACTGTTTTCTGCTTTTTAGTAAAGAAATACGACGTTTGCATGGGTCGGATGAATGCAACTAGTACGTTCAGACTGCCGTCACATCGGATACATTGCTGAGTCATAGACACTTAAGAAAGAGGCCTGGGTTGGATTTGAAAAAAAAAAAAAGGAAAACGTGGTGTTCACACTGACATGAAAACCAATCAGATGCATGTCTCATATGGGCAAAAGATCGTAATTGACCTGCAATGTAAACATAGCCCAAGATCCGTCTCTCAGGCAGGGCTGTTCAGCTTGTTTCCTGCTTTCCATGGTTCGGAAATATTCATGTGAATGATCATGAATACTTTAATATGCACTGAGTATAAATGGAACATATCTGATTAACAGTCTCATCAATCGCTTTTGTAATTCAGTTTTCAAATTGTAAATATACTTTGTATGTTTGCTAAATGATCCATTATGGATGTCCAAGGGTATCAAGGTAATGGTGAACATTCTAGCATGTAATATCTTCTCACTGTTACTGGAAATTAGAAATTCACTACTTGAACAAAAACCTTTTTATGTCTTTTTTCTAATCCTCTCCAACCAGCATGGTAAGCAGAGGATTAAGAGTAAACAGGATGGGAGTATTTGGCAAAAAAACAAAAGAACAGAAGACTTCAGATTGAGAAGAAGAGTGCAAAGATCAGTAAACCTTGATCTCCGCTAAGATTGACATCGTTAGTTGCTTTCATAGTTTGTTCTTGTTCTTTGTTTCCGTTAAGTTTTTAGTCCAGTTTCCTTTTTTTTCTTTTGCAGTTGGCCTCCGTTTTGCGTAATCCAACAGTGTGTTATCCCTGTTAAAGTGCTCAGTGGTAGATCGCTGCAGGATGATGGTTGATCGGCTTTCCATGAAAGATAATCCACTTGATGCACCTGAAACTCATCCGCTTTGTCTCTGACCACACCCTTGAACACTTGACATGTAACGCTGGCATCCCTGTAAACTCTATCTTTGTAGAACACATAGTACTTCATTGTTTAGTGGAAGAGAAAGAAATGGATTTAGAGGAGATACCTTTTAGTGTTCCCTGTTTGAATCCAATGTATTATTGTGAGAACAGAATTTCATGGCCTTCTGTCAAGAGATTCTTGAAAGGTTGTCCAAAGCATCCTGATGTTGCTACTTTCACCTCTTCGCAGGAGTTAAACAGAAACAATGCAAAACAATATCATAAAAGTGTGATCAGCCCATGTGAAAATTAGGGATATTTTTTTGTCAAACACGCAGAAGAACTGTGGAACCCAAAGTAATTGTGAAACCATTTAGTTTATGCACGGCATTGGACCCTTTTGAAAACTAACAAGCAGAGTTTTTCTTCCCATCAGTCAGAATCTAAATGCTCCTGATACTGAGAAATAGGAGTTTGAGTACACTGACAAAATAAATAAATAAATAAATATGGTTCACCATGTCTGATACTTAGGGATGGGTACCGCGTTTTTAAACATTAATTTCCGAATCAAAATATCACTTCCGCGGTTTTTTTATGAAATATTGTAGCATGCAAGGACAGGAGAAGTATCAAAAGGAGCTAATTGTTTTAATGACATTCAGACTTTGTTTTCTAAGTATCCATACATCCGTAGCTTCTCAGTGCGACAACACAAATGTGTCCCGTGAAAGCCTGCCCGAGCGCAACTCTCTAACAATAGCAAAAGTTCTGTGGGTAAATTATGTAAACCCACTGCAATATGAAAAAAATTGAGATCTAAATAAGATTTGTAAATCGCTCGCCTCAGCCGTTACTAGGTACTCGCTGTTCCTCCTGCTTCAACATCGCTCCGAATTGCAAGACAGGGAGGCGACACGGGCGCCGAAACAATTTCACTAGTTAGCTTAGTTAGCATCATCTAGCTGGCTTACCTATTGTCGCCTGCGTCTCCGAGCCACAAAGTTTACGGCTTTCTACTTTTTTGCTCATAATATTTGAATGATTACATTCCCAACACCGTTAGTTCCGAACCAGTTGTAGTTCTAGAGTATTTATTAATAGCCAGCCAGAAGGTATATTTTTATCGTGACAAGTGTAAACAGAGGTCACAGCACTGGAACCAAATCACCCAAAGGAGCGTGGCAACAGGATAAAGTTACCAAAGTCTGAGTTCTTTGCATACATGTTATAGAATCTTATGTTACATTTTCAAAGATAATAATGTTAGTAAATGATCTACTAACAAATACTAAGAATTCTGGGGGTACATTACATGGGACATGTAAGAGTTAAAAAGTCAGCCAAAATCAGTTTCGTAGATGAGAATACATTTCAAGGTAAAACATAATTTACAAAGTTACTCAATTGCAGTAAATGTAGACTTGATTTTCAGTATGTTCTTTTTGGGGCTTGTCTGGCAGCACCTAATGCGAAATGTTCCTCTTTTTTACGTCAGTTTTTCTCTTTTTTTCTCAAAGGCTGCTCACATGCCTGAAATTGATCATTCCCGGTACCTGGGAAATGACACCAATACTCCACAGCGTATGATAAATGTTTCATTAAAAAAAAATATATATCTTTCATTCAACACTGAGCTGTTCAATTATCTTTATTTCTTGCTCTTCAGAGTCTGATTTACAAGTATTATATCGTAGACTTTGCATGCAATTTCAAGACATTAGACATTACTCGTGTGTTGTTAAGTCAGGAAGTAGTCTCTGCCATTAAACTGAATCTAGTCTTTTGTTGAACCATACGACGTGTTTGTACTGTAAGTATTGCACTTATTACACACCAACTGATTAATTGTAATGTGCATCCTAGTCGTAGTTTGAAGGTGTTGGAGTCACCACATAAACTCATGCTTATTAGTTGCATGTCTAATGTCAAATCCAATGTAAATTAGCATCAAACTAGCACATTTTGAAAAGTGGAGCCTTGCTGTATGTTCGAGCGTTTTCTATCAGGTACTGCATACTTGCTTTGTCGGTATGGAGAATTGTAACATTACCTTGAGGCAGTCCGAATTCGTCCACTCTGAGTGCTGCTTGAGTGATAAAGTGATGTCCCATGCATCAAAGGTCTGGAAATATGGTACTGTTTTATTTTATTTTACATGAAACAATAGTTACTAGTATAAACATGATTCGTCCGGCGCCTATAAAACTGCCAAACTCGGTACACATCGCTATTGATACTATAG
Source organism: Nerophis ophidion (assembly GCF_033978795.1). Classification (NCBI taxonomy): domain Eukaryota; kingdom Metazoa; phylum Chordata; class Actinopteri; order Syngnathiformes; family Syngnathidae; genus Nerophis; species Nerophis ophidion. Next base: position 45,055,508 of record NC_084618.1, read on the forward strand.
TGCAAAAATTGATATTTACGCAGATGTTTTTCACAAGGCCTTCTTCCTGGTTTTATCTTGAAAACATGCGGAACACAAATGAGTTTAAGTTCAATTAAAAGGCTCATTAATTTAAAAACAACCGGAAATATAAGGTCATTATTATCTGCATAGAAAGTTACTGAATGTTTTAAATAACTCAAAGTTCTACAAATCCTGCAATTGTTGCTGTTAACATTTGAAATACCGATCCCTACTTAACTTTGTAGACGAGTGGTTCAAACTTAAGCCCCGTAAAAAAGTAGTGCTTATAATAACGCTACCTTGACTGCCTTGCTCTGCTCCTTTGTCCACCCACTATACACAGCTTCTCATGCCCTCTTTAGGCTGTCCATGGCACACCATGGTATTTTCATGGCACTGCCATTCGTAGCTTATGGAAGGGGAAATCAAATAAAAAAAAGTCTATTTCAAAAGAGCTCTTTTCATCTTGTTCACGTGGGACAGTCTGATCCCAATCTCCTTGTTCTCATCAAATTTGAAAAGGCCAGAAAAGAAAAAAGTCCAATTGATCTTGCAATGATTAAACATTTCTGTCTCTCCCACTGGCTACAGGATGTTCCTTCTAGATGCTAATTTTCATTACCACAAGCAGCACATTTCTTCATCCCCCCCACCCCCCCCTTCTACTTTTTAACCTTACAGTCAGTGTAGGTCAGGAGAAGAAGTCCAGCATATTATCAGAAACCTTTTTTGCTACACCATTTACATGTCATTTACAGAGCACTGTGTCTTTAAGTATGTATAAAACAACAACACCTACCTAAAAAGTCCCAAGAGGTTTTTGAATTACATTCAGTAGCTGAAGTAAAAGAACAGAAAACAAGGAATGTCATGGGAATAAAACGTCACACAAGTAGAAACCTCATCATACATTGACAGTGCATTGAATCCTGCGTGGATGTTGAAAACATATTCTCAGTAGCTGCAGATGACAAATAGATATATCTATATTTATATATAAATGTTTTTTTTCTTCTTACTGATAATACAATAAATACAACATTAGTAAATGGCTACAATTGACTCTTCAATCATGCCTGACAGCATGTTATTAGTACAACGTTTAAATATAGAAGGATCCATATAAATAGAAAGGATTAATAAAACTTCTTCTTGACCCCCTTGTTTAATCTTTATACAGTTAGTACAGAAGTATTAGGACAGTGACAGAGTTGTGACGATTTTGCTTTCATATTCAACTACAACCACTCACACATATGGATAATATAGAACAGTGACTCTCAAACTTGGCTCTCCGAGTACCACACTAATGACAAACAATAAAATACAATAGCGCAGGAGGACTAAGTATTCATTAAAAACAAGGCAGAGTTTTTCTTTAACAAGTACCGTATTCCCCGGACGATAGAGCGCAGCAGGATTTAAGCCAGACCCACTAAATCATAGTAGAAAAAAATATTGTTCTCTATATTAACCACACTAAACTATACGCCACCAATACATACGTTGTGAAATTAGTTATTTACACAGAAAGATTTTGTAAATGTTTATTTAAATGCCTTAATTGCTTCCAAACAGCGCCGGTAACAAGACAGTAAAACGGTTGATCAAACAAAACATAAGTCATTGTCATGGACCCACTAGCTGCAGAATCTAACTCTGCAATCAGCTAAACAGACTCATTCATAACATTCAGTGTTATTTAAGTCCACACTGAATGTCTTTTGTTTTTATTTTGAAAAAAAAAAGTTAGCATAGCCTACGTGTTCAAGCTCAAACCACAGTTAAGCTAAATTTAAAAGCATTGAGAAACAGCAAACTGTTTTTCAGTGTTTGTGGAAGTGCTGAAATGGTGGTAGTTTCCATCCATCCATCCATCTTCTTCCGCTTATCCAAGGTCGGTCTCGGGGGCAGCAGCCTAAGCAGGGAATCCCCGACTCTACCCAGCCACTTTGACCAGCTCTTACCATGGGATCCCGAGGCGTTCCCAGGCCAGCCGGGAGAGATAGTCTTCTCAACGTGTCCTGGGTCTTTCCCGTGGTCTCCAACTGGTCGGACGTGCCCGAAACACCTCCCTAGGGAGGCGTTCGGGTGGCATCTTGACCAGATGCCCGAACCACCTCATCTGGCTCCTCTCGATGTGGAGGAGCAGCGGCTTTACTTTGAGTTCCTCCGGGATGGCAGAGCTTCTCACCCTATCTCTAAGGGAGAGCCACGCAATCCGGCGGAGGAAACTCATTTCGGCCGCTTGTACCCGTGATCTTATCCTTTCGGTCATAACCCAAAGGTCATGACCATAGGTGAAGATGGGAATGTAGATCGACCGGTAAATTGGGAGCTTTGCCTTCCGGCTCAGCTCCTTCTTCACCACAATGGATCGATACAGCGTCCGCATTACTGAAGACACCGCAACGATCTGCCTGTCGATCTTACGATCCACTCTTCACTCACTCGTGAACACGACTCCGAGGTACTTGAACTCCTCCTCTTGGGGCAAGATCTCCTCCCCAACCCAGAGATGGCACTCCATCCTTTTCTGGGCGAGAACCATGGACTCGGACTTGGAGGTGCTGATTCTCATCCCAGTCGCTTCACACTCGGCTGCAAACCGATCCAGTGAGAGCTAAACATCTTGGCCAGATGAAGCCATCAGTACCACATCGTCTACAAAGAGCAGAGACCTAATCCTGCAGCCACCAAACTAGATACCCTCAACGCCCTGACTGCGCAGAGAAATTCTGTCCATAAAAGTTATGAACAGAATCGGTGATAAAGGGCAGCCTTGCTGGAGTCCAACCTTCACTGGAAGCGGGTCCGACTTACTGCCGGCAATGCGGACCAAGTTCTGACACTGATCATACAGGGAGCGGACCGCCACAATAAGACAGTCCGTTACCCCATACTCTCTGAGCACTCCCCACAGGACTTTCTGGAGTACACGGTCGAATGCCTTCTCCAAGTCCACAAAGCACATGCAGACTGGTTGGGCAAACTCCCATGCACCCTCAAGGACCCTGCCGAGAGTATAGAGCTGGTCCACAGTTCCACGACCAGGACGAAAACCACACTGTTCCTCCTGAATACGAGGTTCGACTATCCGGCGTAGCCTCCTCTCCAGTACACCTGAATAGACCTTACCGGGAAGGCTGAGGAAAATGTTGAGTACAATCCATAACAATGGCAATTTGGATTTAAATAGATTTTCCTCCAGCACTACTACCATATGTTTGTTTTTTTCTAACAAATACTATTTTTTGTATTTAAAAATGTTATAAATATTTATTTTACGTTTTAACAACAAAAATAACTATTTTAATAACAAATTCTTTCACACGCTGCAATGGGGGGGATCTTATGTGTAATCCACAAAAGAGCGCATACTCGGCGAGCTGAAAGTAGGTTCTGTTCTCTAAATCTCTTCTATTTAACCAAGAAAAGGTGCAACATAGCACAGTTGTGTGCCGCACGTCAATAACATGACAAAACGGCACAAATTGGACCGCTTTATTTTTTATATTATATTACATATTATATAAAAAATTACCTTTTTTGTGAGGGGCGCCGGAAGTTGTAAGACCCGTCAGCGATCCTGTTCTGTCTCCCTGTAATGTTTGTCTGATCTTGAATTGGGATTGTGCTTAAAATGTTTATTTCCCTCGGGGATTAATAAAGTATTTATGATTCTGATATAATAGCTTAGACACGGAGGGAAATGAGTGTTTCCATGGCGACAGCCCGTATGCGCTACATACTTATTTTGATTGTACTGTTTGTATTTTAACCACGTAAATCACTCTTTCTGTAAGAATGCTAAATAAATATAAAGTACTTACTTCCACGCAAAATCTTCATTTAAATAAGGCAGCCTTTACCAGTTATCAATTGTAGTCTTAAAGTCTCGACGATAGTCACACACACACTAGGTGTGGTGAAATTATCCTCTGCATTTGACCCATCCCCAAGTTCACCCCATGGAAGGTGAGGGGAGCAGTGAGCAGCAGAGGTGGCTGCGCTCCGGAATCATTCAAGTGATTTAACCCCCAATTCCATCCCTTGATGCTGAGCACCAAGCAGGGTGGTAATGGGTCCCATTTTTATAGTCTTTGGTATGACTCGGCCAGGGTTTGAACTGACAACCTTCCAGTCTCAGGGCGGATACTCTGACCACAAGGCCACTGAGCAGGTCATGGGGGATTTATGAGGAGATAACCTGCAACAATGTTATAGCTTGCACACACAATCTGACACTAATTTGAGTCTGTTGAGTGTGTTCCCATTGAAAAGGTTGGCAAAATGAAACTCTCTATTGAAGGTGTTGGTAGTAGCAACTTGGTCGTAGTAGCAAATATTCAAAAATCTTAAAACCACTGTCATTGTTCAAATACTTCTGTAAAGGGCTTTCTCGAAATCCCTTCCCCTTATCCCCCCCTAATGCTCTAAAGACATACGTCCGTCGTCTGACCCACCCACCCTGACCCCCACACAATATACAAAAGCAGTTTACTACACAGCACAGCCACCTCCACCACAACACTACAGTGACATGTTTGGTTGAAACCCAGCAGACACCAGCCTCCCAACTCCATTTGTACAGACCAGAGTATTTTTGTGGGGGACGTTAGTGGGACTACTCTGCTGCTGTAAGAAAGCGATTCCTTGTGTAGATTAGTGACACATCTGCAGGACCAGCTACCAGCACCCCTCTGACACACCCACCAAGCTTAAGGAAAAGGTGATGGGTGAGTGAGTTGTGTGGTAGGAGGCAATCAGACGACAGATGTCTTTGCTCCTTTTGTAAATCATAAACATTTTTTTTTTTTTTTTACAAAAATAAAATGTTTTATGGTGATCTTTCCAATTGGTCTTTTCCGCTTAGCAAGGCTTGTTTTTTCAGGGGTCAGAGCCAGCAGGCCTGCCTCCCTATAGTAGACTACATGGTCCTCAGAGGAGGCCAACAATCAAACCTCCGTCCATCCTTTCCCTTGGGGCGTTTTCTTCCTTGATAGGACCACTCTGGAACAAATCCACCCATGTTTTTGTTTTTGTTGGTCAAGTGCGATGTCCCTCTGTTTCCATGTTTTGTCTCTTCGGTTTCTGGTGTCCATCTGTACACATCCATTTATTTACTAAAAAAAAAAAATACAAAAACAGAGAACAAGTAATCAGTGAATGAAATGTTGATGTAGTTCGCAGAAAATATGTTAAAAATAATCTAAACTCATAAAAACCCAGAGCCATTTAATATAATTATAAAGTTGAAGTTGTATGATGTTACATACAGCAGTGGTCCCTAGGGGTGTAACGGTACACAAAAATTTCAGTTCGGCACGTACCTCGGTTTAGAGGTCACGGTTCGGTTCATTTTCGGTACAGTAAGAAAACAACAAAATATACATTTTTTGGGTTATTTATTTACCAAATTTGTAAACAATGGCCTAACATACGTATACACACAGGGTCCATTGCCAGGGTTAACGTGGTCAACATATATAAAATAAAAACTAAATAAGGTCAGGCTCAGAATTGGTTTCTTAACAAAACCTTTCTACATATAAAGTGCTTTTTTTTATTGATTGAGACTTTTATTAGTAGATTGCACAGTACAGTACATATTCCGTACAATTGACCACTAAATGGTAACACCCCAATAAGTTTTTCAACTCGTTTAAGTCGGGGTCCACGTTCATCAACATTAAACTGCCTCAAGTTGTTGCTGAGATTACATAAAATGACAGAACTTTTCTTCTACATAAAGAAAGTGCAACATCAAACAGTTTCAAGTCAACTCAGCCTCAGATTATCTCCCCCCTCCCCCCAGACCTGGCTAACTTGGCAGTAAAAGAATATATGGGCTCACTGTTGTTTCACCATAGAAGTGGGTCAAAATCTAGTTTTTAATGCAATGTGGTATTAAATCTGCTCCAATAAAAACATTTGTTATTGCTTTAGCCCTGCCTGACTCGCCAAGGAGAGGCTGCTTGAACGGGTTAGCATGTTTGACGTGTTGTCAGAAGCAGCTGCTGAACAATGTTGGCGAACCTCCATCCTCAGTTGTTGTATCACGCAGCCAAAGTGTTCCCAAACGGGAGATCCTAACGAGGCAGTAGGGTCTTCCAGCTCTGGCTTTTACATGTTGTCGTAGCCCGGTTGCTGCTAGCAAGCCCTGTGTTGTGCCTCGCTCTGCATTGTTTCCACAACGTGCGGTGCGCTACCTAATATGTCCGTGTGGAAACTCGTTCGGTACACCTCCGAACCGAACCGAAACCCCCGTATCGAAATGGTTTAATACAAATACACGTAACGTTACACCCCTAGTGGTCCCGCATTTTTCTTTAACTTTCGCCTGTCCCACTAAACACACCATTAAGCTTGTTAATAGATGTATATTACAACTCCTTTGTTACAGTACATGGGACAATGCACATTAATGGACATATATGCCAGATTGTCAAAAAAGTTATGGTGGTTTGATTTTTAATGCTCATTTTTTTTTTACTGTTTTTGTCTGCCACACTTGAAAAGCCGGTGTGTGAAAATAGTGCATACATTAAACCAGTCTAAGATGGAAAAAAGGTTGGGGACCACTGACATACAGGATATTAGTGATTGACCAATTAGCGGCGCCAATATTTGGCATTATGACACATCGGCCTTCTTTTATCGGTACTGGACAACATGTACTTATTATACAAGTGAAAATACATCAGCAGATACAATATATACACATATAATACCAGTATTTAAAAGAGTTAGTTAGTGGTAATAACCAGTGCTCCTTTCTGCCGACTGCGCTGCCGTGCCATCTTGAAAAATCTATAATCAACAATAATAATATCAATAATACCATTTAGAAATCCATCCATCCATCCATTTTCTACCGCTTGTCCCTTTTGGGGTTGCGGGGGGTCGCTGGAGCCTATCTCAGCTACAATCGGGCGGAAGGCGGGGTACACACTGGACAAGTCGCCACCTCATCGCAGGGCCAACACAGATAGACAGACAACATTCACACTCACATTCACACACTAGGGCCAATTTAGTGTTGCCAATCAACCTATCCCCAGGTCCATGACTTTGGAAGTGGGAGGAAGCCGGAGTACCCGGAGGGAACCCACTCAGTCACAGGGAGAACATGCAAACTCCACACAGAAAGATCCCGGATTGAACCCACGACTACTCAGGACCTTCGTAATGTGAAGAAAACGCACTAATCCCTCTGCCACCGTGAAGCCCCATTTAGAAATCATTGATGTAAATTATGTTACAGATTGAGAACCGGAAGTGAACATATGTGTCAGTAATTGCTATGAAGTGTAAAAAGATATAGGATTGAATAAGCATTGCTTCTTCCTACTTCTTTTCAGACATTGTGGAAATAGAAATACAAAATATATAAAATGTGATGTATCATATTGAAACTTTACATGTTCAAAATAAATTTCACCCAACATTTCAGGCTCAACCTAACTATGTATCAAAATTCATAAGCTGCTATACAATTGCTTAGCTTGTGATTGACACTTGTGATTTAGGGCTATATACAAACCCCGTTTCCATATGAGTTGGGAAATTGTGTTGGATGTAAATATAAATGGAATACAATGATTTGCAAATCCTTTTCAACCCACATTCAATTGAATGTACTACAAAGACAAGATATTTGATGTTCAAATTCATAAACTTTTTTTTTTGCAAATAATAATTAACTTAGAATTTCATGGCTGCAACACGTGCCAAAGTAGTTGGGAAAGGGCATGTTCACCACTGTGTTACATCACTTTTTCTTTTAACAACACTCAGTAGACGTTTGGGAACTGAGGAAACTAATTGTTGAAGCTTTGAAAGTGGAATTCTTTCCCATTCTTGTTTTATGTCGAGCTTCAGTCGTTCAACAGTCCGGGGTCTCTGCTGTCGTATTTTACGCTTCATAATGCGCCACACATTTTCGATGGGAGACGGGTCTGGACTGCAGGCGGGCCAAGAAAATACCCGCACTCTTTTTTTTACAAAACCACGCTGTTGTAACACGTGCTGAATGTGGCTTAGCATTGTCTTGCTGAAATAAACAGGGGCGTCCATGAAAAAGACGGCACTTAGATGGCAGCATATGTTGTTCCAAAACTTGTATGTACTTTTCAGCATTAATGGTGCCTTCACAGATGTGTAAATTACCCATGCCTTGGGCACTAATGCACCTCTATACCATCACAGATGCTGGCTTTTGAACTTTGCGTCGATAACAGTCTGGATGGTTCGCTTCCCCTTTGGTCTGGATAACACGATGTGAAATATTTCCAAAAACAATTGGAAATGTGGACTCGTCAGACCACAGAACACTTTTCCACTTTGCATCAGTCCATCTTAGATGATCTCGGACCCAGAGAAGCCGGCGGCGTTTCTGGATGTTGTTGATAAATGGCTTTCGCTTTGCATAGTAGAGTTTTAACTTGCACTGACAGATGTAGCGACACACTGTATTTAGTGACAGTGGTTTTCTGTCGTGTTCCTGAGCCCATGTGGTGATATCCTTTAGAGATTGATTTCGGTTTTCGATACAGTGCGGTCTGAGGTATCGAAGGTCACGGTCATTCAATGTTGGTTTTTGGCCATGCCGCTTACGTGGAGTTATTTCTCCAGATTCTCTGAACCTTTTGATGAAGTTATGGACTGTAAATGTTAAAATCCCTAAATTTCTTGCAATTGCACTTTGAGAAACGTTGTTCTTAAACTGTTTGACTATTTGCTCACGCATTTGTTGACAAAGGGTTGTACCTCGCCCCATCCTTTATTGTGAAAGACTGAGCATTTTTTGAGAAGCTGTTTTTATACCCAATCATGGCACCCACCTGTTTCCAATTAGCCTGCACACCTGCGGGATGTTCCAAATAAGTGTTTGATGAGCATTCCTCAACTTTATCAGTATTTATTGCCACCTTTCCCAACTTCAATGTCATGTGTTGCTGGCATCAAATTCTAAAGTTAATGATTATTTGCCCCCAAAAAAAGTTTATCAGTTTGAACATCAAACTGTAGCATATTCAACTGAATACGGGTTGAAAATGATATCCAAATAATTGTGTTACGTTTATATTTACATATAACAAAATTTCCCAACTCATATGGAAACGGGGTTTGTAAATAAACATTGATTGATTGAGCTTGCAACTTATTGTGATGTAGAAAAATCCCAAATTTTTTTACACATTTTTAGGAGATTTCCCATATTTTAAAATACAAATGTTGATGCTCCTCTTAGACACACGTAATAAAGGTGTTTGTTTTTAGTGCTAAATAAACCACAACAATAGCGCCGCATAAAACATTATGTCTGATGTTTCCTCAAAAATAATGTTAAGAAATCAACTTAAAGCCTGGTCCAATTGTTTACTGACATACATTATTAAAAATTGTATTACCATATTATTACCTAGCATTTTTCTGCAAATGAATATCGGCTCAAAGTATCAGTTATCGGCCTCCTTGACTACTAATAATCTGTATCGGTAAAAAAATATGGTTGATCTCTGCAGTACATCCAGTATATGCTACTTACGTCCATGGCAAATGTATCCATCCATCCATTTTCTACCGCTTATTCCCTTTTGGGGTCGCGGGGGGCGCTGGCGCCTATCTCAGCTACAATTGGGCGGAAGGCGGGGTACACCCTGGACAAGTCGCCACCTCATCGCAGGGCCAACACAGATAGACAGACAACATTCACACTCACATTCACACACTAGGGCCAATTTAGAGTTGCCAATCAACCTATCCCCAAGTGCATGTCTTTGGAGGTGGGAGGAAGCCGGAGTACCCGGAGGGAACCCACGCATTCACGGGGAGAACATGCAAACTCCACACAGAAAGATCCCGAGCCTGGATTTGAACCCAGGACTGCAGGGACCTTCGTATTGTGAGGCAGACGCACTAACCCCTCTGCCACCGTGAAGCCTGGCAAATGTATCCCTTATGTGAAAAGAACACATTCTGACACTATCTGTGCACCACACATATACAAACCTCATTTCTATATGAGTTGGGAAATTGTGTTAGATGTAAATATAAACAGAAAACAATGATTTGCAAATCATTTTCAACCCATATTCAGTTGAATATGCTACAAAGACAACATATTTGATGTTCAAACTGATAAACTATTTTTTTTTGCAAATAATCATTAACTTTAGAATTTCATGCCAGCAACACGTGACAAAGAAGTTGGGAAAGAAGGCAATAAATACTGATAAAGTTGAGGAATGCTCATCAAACACTTATTTGAAACATCCCACAGGTGTGCAGGCTAATTGGGAACAGTTGGGTGCCATGATTGGGTATAAAAGCAGCTTCCATGAAATGCTAAGTAATTCACAAACAAGGATGGGGCAAGGGTCACCACTTTGTAAGCAAATTGTCGAATAGTTTTAGAACAACATTTCTCAACGAGCTATTGCAAGGAATTTAGAGATTTTACCATTTACGGTCCGTAAAATCATCAAAAAGTTCAGAGAATCTGGAGAAATCACCGCACGTAAGAGATGATATTACGGACTTTTGACCCCTCAGGCGGTACTGCATCAAAAACTGACATCCGTGTGTAAAGGATATCACCACATGGGCTCAGGAACACTTCATAAAACAACTGTCAGTAACTACAGTTAGTCGCTACATCTGTAAGAGCAAGTTAAAACTCTACTATGCAAAGCCAAACCCATTTATCAACAATATCCTGACACGCCGCTGGCTTGGCTGGGCCCGAGCTCACCTAAGATGGACTGATGCAAAGTGGAAAAGTGTTCTGTGGTCTGACAAGTCCACATTTCAAATTATATTTGGAAACAGAGGACGTGGTGTCCTCCAGAAAAAAGAGGAAAATAACCATTCGGATTGTTATAGGCGCAAAGTTCAAAAGCCAGCATCTGTGATGGTATGGGGGTGTATTAGTGCCCAAGGCATGGGTAACTTACACATCTGTGAAAGCACCATTAATGCTGAAAGGTCCATACAAGTTTTGGAGCAACATATGTTGTCATCCAAGCAACGTTATCATAGACGCCCCTGCTTATTCCAGCAAGACAAGTGTTACAACAGCGTGGCTTCGTGAAAAAAGAGTGCGGGTACTTTCCTGGCCCGCCTGCAGTCCAGACCTGTCTCCCATTGAAAATGTGTGGCGCATTATGAAGCGTAAAATACGACAGCGGACACCCCGGACTGTTGAACGACTGAAGCTCGACATAAAACAAGAATGGGAAAGAATTCCACTTTCAAAGCTTCAACAATTAGTTTCCTCAGTTCCCAATCGTTTATTGAGTGTTGTTAAAAGAAAAGGTGGTTTAACACAGTGGTGAACATGCCCTTCCCAACTACTTTGGCACGTGTTGCAGCCATGAAATTCTAAGTTAATTATTATTTGCAAAAAAAAAAAACTAAGTTAATGAGTTTGAACATCGAATATCTTGTCTTTGTAGTGCATTCAATTGAATATGGGTTGAAAAGGATTTGCAAATCTTTGTATTCCGTTTATATTTACATCCAACACAATTTCCCAACTCATATGGAAACGGGGTTTGTACTTTGAATTGAACAGGTAGTGAATACAAGTGTTAGTAATGGCTATGAAATGGAAGTAAGCTCTGCTACTTCCTTCTCCTTTTCCAACCTGTTGAGAAGAGAAACTGGAAATTGTGATGTATTATGTAACTTTATGCATGTTTGAAAGAAAATTAAACCATCAACCATAAAGAACAGACATTCACTGGAAACCATTGAAAGTGTGACATTAATTGGGTGTCTTAGCATTTATGTTGTTATGACAAATATGTGACATTGCAATTTTTAAGACTAAAATAAAGCTATATTTTCCTAACTTGCTCTATATAAATTAGCTGTATAGTCAAACTGTTGAATTTTAATACTTAACACCCTAAACAAGCATTAGAACTGGTATACATCAACTAAACTGTATGTGGCAGTTGTTTTGTATCACCGCTTGCCAAAAGCGTTTTACCAAAGTATGACAGACAAGCACAAAAACAAACAAAGAGTATGTATTTCTTCTTGGGAGGAGTCTTTACTACTTACTGGGATTCAGATGATTTCCTCCCTCCTTGAATCAGCTGAGTATCGATTTCCTCTACTTGTGTGCAGTCAAACCAAACAAACAGCAACGTGCGACAAAATAAAAGTGTCCTGCAGAACTTTGTTGTATAAAGTTTGCAATTACCTCCCTTGTCATCAGACAGGCTCACGCTACTTTGTGTGTGTAGCTGCTGTAGCACAGTCCCCTGGACATCTGTCATTAGATTGTACTAATGACACTTATTAGTTTCCTGAATGTTGTTATTTTTTTTTTGTGCTTCCTGTTTGCCTCCATTTGCCACCACTTCCTAAGTCTCAGCGCTGGCTCCCTCACCTATATATGACTGGTTGCCAATCAGGATGCTTCTCATGCCAGTGCTGTCCTGTGGCTGCTTTGTACCTCAACCTGCCGCACAGCTTTCCTTATGCTTCCTGTCCCTGGTTGTTTATCTTACCGCCCACTCCACTCCTTTTGTTTTTTTCCCCTCATAAAAATATTTGTACCTGCACTTGGCCTGCTATCTCTGCATCATGGGGTCCAGGCCGACAACACCAAAGAGACCGCAACATACCAAGATAGCTTTGATAATAAAATTTGGACGCATTGGATTGAAAAACCTAACGTATGACTATTTTGGCAAAGCCGACCTAAACCATGAGTTTGCGGTGAATACATTTTTACTTGCCGTGCATATGATTTACAGCAGGGGTGTCAAAATTGCTAAGGATAAAAATTAACCTGACATTTTTGAATGAAAAAAATAGCAGTTCTAAATATGTCCACTAGATGTCAAAATAGCAATTGTTTGTATATTTGCAGATGATGCAACATATGTACAAAATAAACCACATGATGTTACTACATCAGTCAAAGAAAATGAGCAAACTACATAAATAACGTCCTGTAATTTGATTTTGATATCATTTTTTTTTATCTTGATAGATTGAAAATGAACACCAATGAGTTGACTGATGAACATTATCACATTATTTGTTCAGAAAGTATAAATAACAACAAACAAAGATAAAATACTATTAAACAAAACATACAAGTGCAAAAAAACCCAACAACATCATGATTTGTACAATTTCAGAATGTGCTTGTTCTATTTTCAAACAAAGAAAACAATCTGAAGTTGTCTTTATTTTTTAGTTATTGTGCCGTGATTTTACCAGTCTGGCCCACTTGGGAATAGATTTTTCTCCATTTGGCCCTCGATCTGAAACTAGTTTGACACCCCTGATATACAGTAAGACACTAAAACATTAAAAATCCAACAAAAAAAAAAAACATTGAAACAACATTTTTTGGTAAAAAAAAAAAAAACTGCATGAAGTTTACCGCTAAAAACAGTGGTATTGTTTTTCCATTTATACATTTTTTTTATATGCTGTAAAAAAAAAACAACCAGTGCTTTTACAGTAAAATTCTGGTGAGTGAGCTGCCAGCTTTTAAAGTAAAATTTAAAAATTTTATTTTGCATATTGTTAATGTATTTTCTTTTTTTTCTTTGATGCGCCTGAAAGAGTGGCAGCACATCACAGTAGATCTTTTGATTTCCTTCACTTTTGGTATATATATATATATATATATATATATATATATATATATATCCATCCATCCATTTTCTACCGCTTATTCCCTTTTGGGGTCGCGGGGGGCGCTGGCGCCTATCTCAGCTACAATCGGGCGGAAGGCGGGGTACACCCTGGACAAGTCGCCACCTTATCGCAGGGCCAACACAGATAGACAGACAACATTCACACTCACATTAACACACTAGGGCCAATTTAGTGTTGCCAATCAACCTATCCCCAGGTGCATGTCTTTGGAAGTGGGAGGAAGCCGGAGTACCCGGAGGGAACCCACGCATTCACGGGGAGAACATGCAAACTCCACACAGAAAGATCCCGAGCCTGGATTTGAACCCAGGACTGCAGGACCTTCGTATTGTGAGGCAGACGCACTAACCCCTCTTCCACCATGAAGCCCATATATATAAATATATATATATATAAATATATATATATATATATATATATATATATATATATATATATATATATATATATATATATATATATATATATATATATATATATATATATATATATATATATATATATATATGTATATATACACACACATATATATTCATATCATACTCATTGTTAAATGCAGTTGCTGAGGACAACCGTAACTGCGATGTAGCCCTCAATGAAAACAAGTTTTGATATCGACTCATTTTAGCTCAGGGGCCGCGTGGAGGAAAACCTTTGCACACGCGGGCCGTAATATTAAAATCATGGCATTAAAACAAAAAAATTAAGACAACTTCAGATTGTTTTCTTTGTCTTACTTTGGCCAAAAATAGAACAAACACATTCTGAAATTATTACAATAAAAATATAGACAAAAATAAGGCTAAAGTAGGTAAAGTTTAGATGCATGAAGGAAAGAAGAATGAATGTTTATAACTGAATACATTTTCATATGCATAACAATTTTTTTTTCTTCTGTATTAAAAAAGAAAATAAAATTAAGTAATGTTAATGGCAACCTTTGAGAAATAACATGATAATGCATAATACTTTTATCATTTCTTTTCAAAACACTTACAAAAAAGTGAGACCCCAAAAATGTACTGTGGGACCCCATTTTTATGACTTGATGGGGTCATAGCGCCAATACTGATGGAGTATTGGTGGGTTCAAAACAGCAGCAGGCGGCTGTGGCCTGCGGGCTCGTTCTAATATCAATCAAATATCATTCTGGGGGGCCATAGATTATTAATTCATGGCCGAATGTGGCCCGCGGGCCTTGACTTTGACACCACTGATCTAGATATATGGTTGTCGGAGAAACTGATTTTGAGACGATGGGAAATCTTTGGATTTGAAAAAAATGGGTGGAGGTTTCAAGAGATGTGAACATGCAATTGGGCCAAAACTGCAAAACGCAGATGATAGAAGTGTTGGAAGTAGCGCATGCTAAAGTGAGGTTGGATCTCACTTTAAACCCCCCGCCCCCCTCCAACCCCCCTCAAGGCCGGCAGTGAGAGACAGGACCCATGGAGCCGTGCCGATGTGTCGCCAATCATGGCTGATAACCGCCTCCTCTCGTCTCATCTCAACAGCCTCGCACCCTCCGAGGTTTGTTTCATACCCGGTGATGCGCCAAGCTCAGAGGGGGGTAAAGGAAACGGAGAGCAGCAGGGGCTGCAGGGTTGGGAAGTAATGCGAGCTCCAGAACCACCGCTGGGGCACAGGTATACATTCACGGGGCGCGTGATCAAAGATGCTTGAGAGTTGAGGCGATGTGACAAAAATTGTAATGGAAATTTAATGGCTTCAAAAGTCTGTGTGCCTAGGAATCCTCCACAAATCCCCGCGGGTTTCCTGTGTGCTCCTTTTCACATGTCTGTGTGAAAAGTCCACGTAGAAAGAACAACGGATACAAAGGGCCTTTAAGGTGATAGACGGGGTTTGGCTCATCGCTCAAGTTTCCCAAGACTAGTGTGACGCCCTGAATAAGATCTCCACAGAACAAATGCACACCTGACAGACGTCGAAAGAAAGGGATATTCTTATTCAGTTAACATCATATAAAAGTTTGCTTCATGGACATGTTACAGGATGGATTGGCAATAGATAAAATGATTGAAAGTATTTATACATCTTATAGAAAAACAACTGAAAACTATTTCTACGAGTGCTGAAGAGCGGCGTTGAACTGAAATGCTGCACAGAAAAGTGGAATTACTGTTGTCACTTATAGAAATGGTTGCAATAGGGAATGTCGTCAACGCTATTTTAGAGTTCCTAAAACAGTCCATCATAATGGGAAAAAAGGTACCGTATTTTCCGGACCATAGGGCGCACTGCCGATTGATGTTCTATTTTCAATTTTTTTTCACATGTAAGATGCACCGGATTATAGGGTGCATTAAAGGAGTCGTATTATTATTTATATTTTTTTAATTTGAAAACACTTCCGTGTGGTCTACATACAGTACATAACATGTAATGGTGGTTCTTTGGCCAAAATGTTGCATAGATGATGTTTTACAGATCATGTTCAAGCCGCTTTCTGACAGTCGCTTCCGGATGCGTCGTTTTGTGGGCGGTCTTATTTACGTGGCTCACCTTCGGCAACATCTTCTCCCTGTCATCTTTGTTGTAGCGGTGTAGCGTGCAAGGACGGGAGTGGAAAATGTGTTAAAAGATGGAGCTAACTGTTTTAATGGCATTCAGAATTTTGTCATGGTTCCGTGGTCTGGATTATATTTTGTTATTTTTCTGCTAGGTTTGGACGCCATTAGTTCCTGTGTTTGTGCACCCTTGTTTGTTTTAGTTTTCATGATGACTCCATTAGTTCCTGTTTTTTCACTCCCTTGTTTGGTCACCATGGCAAGTCATTAGTTTCACCTGCCTCATTTTTTTGGACTCACGCACCAGTTTTATTCAGGAGGGACTATTTAAGCCTGTCATTTTCAGTTCTGCCTGGCAACATTGATGGTCATAGTTCATGCTGCTTTGCTCATGTTACAGTAAGTGTTGTCTGTTTTATGTTCATAGTTCATGTTTAAGTATTAGTTTTGTTCCCTGCATTAAGTTTTGTGCCTCTGTGAGCGCCTTTTGAGTTCAAATTAACTCCGCTTGCATCACAGAAGAACAATTCGTCTTGACAACTTTACTTAAATCATTAACAGAGCAGCATCTCCTAATCCGGAAACAACCACACTGGAAATATGTCCCAAGGTCTACCAGTATGCTGGTTTTACAACCATCCCATGTTGTTTGTACTTGGTCCAGATTTTAGACCCAGCTGACTGTGAACAATCAACATCTTTTGCATCATTGCATGATGATTTACCTTCTTGAAAAACATTGATATTCTTCTCCTCTTTGTTTCAATTAACATCTCTTGTTTTGGGGCCATTATTCATACTATTATTATTATTATTATTATTATTTTCACACTATTATGTTAGATCCACTATGGACTAGAATCTCACAATATTATACTAGAGCCACTCAACGTCCATTGCACCGCTCCCCTCCAAGGTTTTTCATTGTCATCCTATTGAGTTGAGTTTTTTCTTTCCCTGAAGTGGGATCGGGGCCGAGGGTGTCATTGTGGCTAGTGCAGCCCTTTGACACACTCATAATTTAGGGCTATATAAGTATGAGTCAAACCAAAGACTATAGAAATGGGACCCATTACCTCCCTGTTTGGCACTCAGCATCAAGGGTTGGAATTGGGGGTTAAATCACCAAAAATGATTACTGGACGCGGCCACAGCTGCTGCTCACTGCTACTCTCACCTCCCAGGGGGTGATCAAGGGTGATGGGTCAAATGCAGAGAATAATTTCGCCACACCTAGTGTGTGTGTGACAATTATTGGTACTTCAACTTTATCAATCAATCAATCAATGTTTACTTATATAGCCCTAAATCACTAGTGTCTCAAAGGGCTGCACAAACCACCACGACATCCTCGGTAGGCCCACATAAGGGCAAGGAAAACTCACACCCAGTGGGACATCTACTTTGATTGATTGATTCATTCCAATCCACCTGGTGCAACAGCTCTTTAAGGTGTAAACACTCCCTTTGAGCTGCAGACTAACGAACAGGTTCAATTCGATGCAGGTGTTAGCTTGGGAAATTAAAATGCACATGGTGATTCCATAACATTTTCTTCAAAATTTAGTGATTCCATACATTTCTACTCTTTTTCTAAACAGGAAACTGTTGCAGACTACCACTATTTATTTTCCTGAATTCTTTTAATGTTTCTTAAGGCCAGAATGTCGCCTCGTTAATTTACCATTGTTTGTTTCATGTCTGTCACCTACTTTTTTCCACTAAATTGAACAAATAAATCAACTTTCTCCAAGTCTGGTGAATCCATAACTTTTTTCCAGGGTTTGTAGTTAAGCGTCTAAAAACGGGCAAAATCACAATAATAAAGACTAATTTATGTGCAGAGTAATGTGTGTGTAATGCTCTTCAACATTCACACTATTCCACATGGTCAAAAGATGTTTGCTCATCTTTTTACAATCAATTTAATACGAACCCGTAAGATGAAACATGGAGAACACAAGCTGAAAACCCTTTATTTTCGACCAGCCCTCTGAAGTTTGCCGATGCTTTTCAGCCATACTTACTTTTACTTGACTTCTGTTTGAAAAGTGCTGTGAGTCCAACTAAAGGCTTTATGAAAAATATGTTGCTTTTAAATTAGCTCCCATGTGGATCCTTTCTGCTCTGTTCAGAATTCTTTGGTCCCCCCGCAATCCCGCAGAGGAAAGTCTTTGTGGCTTTGTGTTCCACATCACAAGGAGGTTCATGAAATTGATGACAAAAGGTGCAAGAAACAGCAAGCAAACTTTAGATTTGTACGTTTAAGGACATGATACAAGTGATTTTAAATGGTGCTTTTGTTTGTTAACCTTTCAAGAGAGATATATCTGCGTGGTTTAGGGCCCTGGCCTATTTTGAGCGCACAAACCACCTCACATTCCCATTAACCATCAATAATAATAATAAAAATTGATTAGATTTATATAGCGTTTTTCTATCCACTAGACACTAAGCGGTCACAGAGAAGTGAGGATCCCCTTAATCCACTCCACATTCACAGTTGGTGGTGGTAAGCCACAGCTGCTCTGGTGTAGACTGATGGAAACGTGGCAGCCAACTTGCACCTACGGCCTCTCCGACCACCACCAAACATTCCTACACCAATGTGAGCGGCGCTGTGAGCAAGTGTGAAGTGTCTTGCCCAAGGACACAATGGCAGAGGCATCCATTAACCATCAACCAATCCAAGCCTTACAGACCATTTGGTTGCTGAGTCAGAGGGGGAAGAGTAAGCAAACATCCTTCCTAAGTGCACAGGTGTCAAACTCAAGACCTGGGGGTCAGATCTGGCACGCCATATTGATTTAAATGGCTTGTGAAAACCTGGACGATGTCCTTCATCTTTGCTACTAAATGTATCCCTTCTTTCAATTTTGACAGAAAAATGAATGTACTGTCAGTCTTTTAACTGTAGTATGATCTCATCATGCAACAAACCTTATATTACCATTCATTTTAAACATTTTATTTCTACTTGACATATTTTTTTGAAAACGAAATGTTACTTTTACTCCAATACATCGGGTTTCATTCCGATCGCTACACATATCATCATTTTATATTTAATAATCTGTTCATTACAAGTTGTAAAGACGATTGTTTTGGCTCGTCAGAGAGGTTTCTTCCAGTGCTGACATGACGTGTGCAAGTCGCTGTCAGACGAGACGAGTCTCCTCGATGTTTACCTTACAAACTATGAAAAAGGACCTTCATATAATGCGCTGTCATCTGTGTCAATAAAAAAAGCTTAATTAGCCCTGTCATAAGTGAATGTAAACATGCATGGGATCAATTTCCCCTTCCACTCATTAACCGACTGGTGACTAAACAGGGTGAACTCTGGGTTGAACTAAACAAAGGCGCTTGTTTGCACTTGTGCTCACCAGTTTGGTATTGTCATCATTTATTTTTTTTAATGACTACAGCTTGACTGTGTATTAAAAACAGATAACTCTGGAGAGTATATTCGTTTTCCATGGTGTCCTAAAATGTCTGGGCAGTTGTGACTTTTGCATTCCTTTGAAACACTCGGAATATAGGGCTATATAAATAAAAATGTATACCGTATTTTTCTTACTATAAGGCGCACCCTTGATTTTTGAGAAAACTAAAGGATTTTAAGTGTGCCTTAGGTCCAAAAAACACAATATACATTTTCTCGCTTTCACACTGTGATTGATTGATTTATGATAATTTTGATTGATTAATACTTTTATTAGCAGATTGCACAGTTCAGTACATATTCCGTACAATTGACCACTAAATGGTAACATACGAATAAGTTTTTCTACTTGTTTAAGTCGGGGTCCACGTTAATCAACTCAATATACACATATACTATAGATACATATTATATGTGCAAACAAATAAGTGAATAAATAATGAATTCATAAAGTTACCATAATATTTTTGGATTGAATGATTACGTTTATCAGAATATGTAATATATAATATTTTAAATAATACATTTGAACAAATTCATAAATACAATATAAAGACATATGTTTAATTCTTTTGTTTTTTGAATAATTGTGGAAATATGTTGAGAAAAGACAAATTACCTTCAAACACAGAAAAATACTCAACTTTTTCCTAAATATATTAATAAATATATATCCCTATAACACATATACCTAAGTAACTAATAGAAAAGGAAGCACACCATATAGCGTTCTCTTATGACATTTTTTTAATACACCTCAACAAATGACAATATCATGTTAAATAGTATTTTAATGATATAAATTATATTTATATCATCATTGTCCCCAAAGCCTGGATGTTTAATATCCACATAGTATACAAATGTGATTAATGTATTCAATAATTAATTTACAACAAATAAACAATATATTCTCTTAAATATAGTTAGAACTAACACATAAAAATATACAATGAAATAACATCATACATGCATAATGAAAAACGATTAACACCAAAACACATTATAACAAAAAATACTTAAAAAAAATTCAAAATAACTTCATTAAAGCTCACATTTATGTATAGTATGATATATATATAATACAAAATACCTACTACCAAAAGTACAAAAGTATATTCGTCAATAGGCGTTAAAATGGATGAAACGATGATGATGATGATGAAATAAAACATATTATTATTTACATTGAAAAAAAGTTGTCATCACTGACAAAACAACTCTAAAAAACTCTATTGAGTCTACGGTAGACACTTTTTAGGGGAGGGAGTGCACTTAACTAAGCTACATAATGACACTAGGTTGCTTCTTCTTGTAAGTTTAATGCTACCATTTTGTGTTTAAAAAAACATTCTTATATCATACACTTTACTTTATTGTCATTTAGTATTGTATCGTTTGATATTTTGTACTTTTTAACCCACAACAACATGAATGTATACTTTAAAAAATACACCGACTATGAGTATTAGACATGAACAGCCTGTCAAATGTAATTTAATCATAATCTCTCTCATACTGGTTTGTGATGCTTACATACATTTTTAGGTTTCAGGCAACAAAACACACACTATTGCCACACATTGACATAATCTGATCATGTTATAAAGCTGGTACTTAACATTATATATATCACTTCCTTCACTTTTGGTCATATTTTTCTTAACAGATGTTTTAAAATGATTAAACAAGCGTAAATTCCTCTCTCTCAAAAAAAATGAATACGAAGGGAAACGTGTGCAATAGCATTGTTATGCTTGACTCACCGCGAAGGCTATCTAACTTTTCCCTTCTGTAAAATGTATATACAGCACCTCCCAATAATGGCAACATAAATGGAAAAAAACAAGACTGTGTGTGAGTGCTGAAGAGATGAGGCTGGACTGAATTGATGTGTGGAAAATTGGCAATCAGTGGGTATTTTCAGGATTTGGAGATTGTTAGACTGAATGTTTTGATGTTAAAATGGTTTGAATGGAGTAGCGAAGTGAAACAAATGCCATTCATTTCAACGGATTATTTTGGTTAGGAAAAACCGGAATTTTGGCAAATGTGATTAAATTAAATTAATTAATTTATTATTTTTGTTCACGAGTGAGGGAAGAGTGGATCGTGAGATCGACAGGCGGATCGGTGCGGCGTCTTCAGTAATGCGGACGCTGTATTGATCCGTTGTGGTGAAGAAGGAGTTGAGCCGAAAGGCAAAGCTCTCAATTTACCGGTCGATTTACGTTCCCATCCTCACCTACGGCCATGAGCTTTGGGTTATGACCGAAAGGACAAGATTACGAGTACAAGTGGCCGAAATGAGTTTCCTCCACCGGGTGGCGGGGATCTACCTTAGAGATAGGGTGAGAAGCTCTGTCATCAAAGTAAAGCCGCTGCTCCACCACGTCGAGAGGAGCCTGATGAAGTGGTTCGGGCATCTGGTCAGGATGCCACCCAAACGCCTACCTCGGGAGGTGTTTAAGGCATGTCCAACCGGTAGGAAGCCGCGGAGAAGACTCAGGACACGTTGGAAAGACTAAGTCTCCCGGTTGGCCTGGGAACGCCTCGGGATCCCCCGGGAAGAGCTGGACGAAGTGGCAGGGGGGAGGAAAGTCTAGGCTTTCCTACTTAGGCTGCTTCCCCCGCGATCCCACCTCGGATAAGCGGAAGAAGATGGATGGATGGATGGATGGATATTATTCTGAACAACTTGAATATTTTTGTTGGAATGGTTTGAATCGGTTGAGAAATGTGGAAGTATAGTACCTAGGTTTTTTTTCGACCTACTTTTTGTTGGATTTACTTTTCAACGAAAATGTCTTGCCAAATGCCTGCGCCGGTTTTCAAAAACGGTCCAATATGTGTGCCGAAATATAACGCCTAACAAACTAGTCAGTTTGCCCGCATAACATTTTAGGGAATCGAACGCCCACATTTTTTATTTCGTCTTCATACAATTTGGTCTAGATCAGGGGTGTCAAACATACAGCCATCAAATAGATTTTATCCGGCCCACAAGATGATTTTGGTAAGTATAAAAATTAGCTGAAATGTTTTTAATGAAAGAAACTGCTCTTCTTAAGGTGTCCACTGGATGTCGCAATAGCAACTTTTTGTATCCCATGCGGAAGGAGTGCGCAGGACTTCAGAGGGAGCGGAGCTACAGTATGTGCCCTGTTAGGTTTAGGACTGGGTACACATTATCTAGGCTCATATAAATATGCTGAAAAAACATATATCCCCTTCGAACTTCATGTGTGACTCATGAAGAGTCCAAATTCACAAGTTTTGTTGTAGATGATCCTGATAAACCACATGATGTGAGTACATTACTTGAAGAAAATGAGTAAGTGACATTAATAAAATGCTGTAATTTGATTTTGATATTACTATTTATTACATCTTCTGATAGATTAAAATGTTTTACCAATGAGAGCGTTTTAAAACTCTGCCAGACTCACATCTATTAGACTGATGCACATTATCACATCATTTATTTAGAAATTATAAATCACAACAAAATAAGATAGACTACAATGAGCAGCAACATGTAAGTGTAAAAAACAACAACATTATGATTTGTATGTTTTCCGATTGTGCTTGTTGTATTTTTAAACCAAGAAAACAATACAAACTTTTCTTTATTTTTAAGTTATCATAACATGATTTTACCCGTCCAGCCCACTTGGGAATAGATTTTCCTCTACGTGGCCCCCGATCTGAAATGATTTTGACACCCCTGGTCTAGATTGTTTTGATAGCCCATGCTGGCAGGTGGTGTGATCCACGGATGAAGAGAAGACAGGCGACGTGCAAGCAGAAGGCCATTTTATTCGGTACCGAAAAAGAGGAAAGACCAGCATGGCTGCAGCAGAAGATGACAGGTGAGCAAGAATGTGACAAAAAACAAAGGCAAGGCAAGGAGACACCTGCACATAAACCCTCCTGATTGGCAATCAGGGGCATCCTAATTGCCAAGCAGGAACAGTGTGGGGGAACAGTGCTCATAAGCAATGGTAAAGTAAAAGCAGGACAGACTAAAACAGGAAGAGGAACCAAAATAAAAGCACTGGACAGGAATAAAATACTCAACACAGGAAAAACAAAACAAAAGTGAAAAAAAAACAGTCATGCTGGATCATGACACATTTGACTTGTTTGGATCGAACGGGTGACGAATACTGAGGTATAGCTGTCATTAAAAAATGTAAGATTAATGGAAAGATGTGTTCGGAATATGTGGAATTTTGGGGGACAAGTGGGAATTTTTGCTGTGTGGAAATGAGGACGCGGTTTTGATGTTGGACATGTGAAAGCAGAATTTGTTTTTTGAAAAATTCGGAATTTTGAGACCTAAACTATTTATTTATTCTTTATTTATTCAACTGATCAAGTTGTTGAATGCTTTGAACTTTCTGAGAAAATGAAAAGACAGGAAAAAGGGGGCGGACTTACCATAATAACGCAATTTTTGGAGAAAAATAACGTGCGTGAATACTCTTCACACAATTATTATTATTATTATAAGTAGCGAATTCATTCTTTGTTTGGAATAGTAATGCAGTAGAAGTGGCACTCGCGGTAATATCAACAGCTGCGCCAGTAATGTTGGGTGTCTCTTTAAGACAGGAGGCTTGACCACACACACACACACACACACTTACACACACACACACACACACACACACACACACACACACACACACACACACACACACACACAAGCACACACGCAAACACACACACAAACGCACACACGCACGCACGCACGCCCATACACACACACACAAGCATGCACGCAAACACACACACACACACACAAACGCACACACGCACACACACACACACACACACTCACTCACACTCACACACACACACACACACACACACACACACACACACACACACACACACACACACACACGCACACACACACACACACACACTAAAGCTGAGAGACGCTTTATTTGTGCACACGTTGAGACGGGGAGTAGTGGATTTGTTCAATCTATATTGGACTTTTTATTTTTTTGCTGCGAAGTAAGCAGACCACAAGCGTCGGTGACGGTCATGGAGGAGGACGAGTGAATGTGCGCCTGTTTGTGTGAGGGGTCCGTCTGGTATATCTTCAAATGAGATCAGTGCTTATTGACTGAACTCTCTTATCTCTAATCTGGAGCGAAAATTGCCTGGGTTACTGCTGATCTTTACACTCCCTTGTCTTCCTGTGCTACTGACTCCTGTCTTTACGATGCCATCAGAGGCAGAAGGCACAGATGCTATTTACTGGTGTAGCAGCTCTTATTTGTCCTTTAGTCTGCAGGACTTGCCTAAAGCTACTACAAACCCACTCAACCTTCCCAATCCCAAAATTTCAGCCCGTGGCATTCATTATTTCTACCTATACTTGTTATGCTTTTTCACTATTTAGCAAGTTCAAATGAAATGTAACACAACTATCAACAATTAGTTTGATGCAATTTTGAATTTGACATAAGTTTGTTGCACGAATAAAAGTTTATGCATGTGGAGCAATTACGCAGCAATAAATTAGTCCACGGGACCATATATTAATATATAAAAAAAACAAAAAAAACTTGAATAATCAGTATGTCCTGTTCTTTACTTGTGCACTGTGTGTGACATTGTTATGCAACTGTACCAAGTATGGGTACATTTTACATTTGCATCATAGAACCTAGAAACGATACCGGAACTCACATTTTTGTACTTACGTCATCTGTTCGAATGTATTTCTACATGGTGATTGTTTAATAAAAAACAACACTTTTTTCATATAACTGTGAACACTGAGCTGTGCTATCCAGACATGTTGTTTTCTTAAACTTCTGTGTCTCATTTGCAAGTACTGTACTGTATTGTATTGCTATAGTAAAGGTCAGCCCAGAGCCTGGGGGTCTTCAATACCCTTCTTAAGACCTATCTCTTGAGCCCGCCCACGAGGTCACCATTTCTAGCCCCCTCCAGACTTCGCTTTAGTTTTTTTCCAATTTATCTTTCATTTGTACTTTTTATCCGAACACTTTCACCATTTTTCTTTCGCACTATCTTGTTTAACTTATGCATTGTTTATGTCCTTTGTTTTTTTTGCTCTATGCTCTTGAACCTGTACAGCACTTTGGTCCAATGTTTTAATTGTTGTAAACGTGCTACATAAATAAAGTTGCCTTGCCTTGCCTAGTAGACTTTGCACACAGCTGCAATTCCAAGACGTTTGATGGCAGTAGTGTACAGACTATGGGGTGTTGCCTTAGTCAGGACGTAGTCTTTGCTGTCAAGTTAAATGTGCCAGTCTTTTGTTTTGTTGAGCCCTACAAAGTGTTTGTACTATAAGATCCTGATTTACCAAGATCCGAATAACACGTATGAAACAGCATGTGCAATCCAAAAAAAATGGTGTTTACTATTAGTGGGCATGTTGCATGTGCTCCTCATAATTGGTGCAGACCGCCTTATTTATATTTATATATATTTAGTTATATATCATGTATTATTATCATTGTCTATTGTGAGCTAACTGTGGTGCTGAACTTCCCCCAGGGATCAGTAAAGTAAATTATATTATATTCTATTTAAATGTGGATTTTGCATGTATTACGCAGTGTTCACCATTAAGACATTCTTATTTACTGCACATCCATGCTCATTTACCTGTGGCGTTTTGCTATCATCCCTTTTTATAGGTATTTTAGAAGCAGTCCGCTGCATCCACAATGAAACCCCCTTTGCAGATGCGCTCATGAAAGAGAGGCTGCACTTATTGTGCTCAAAACGCAAAAAATGCATACTTCTTGGAAGTTTTTTTTCATACAATATTGTAAAGGAAAAAAAACGTACCCCATTAAAAAAACTAAAACGCCAGCACACATTAAAATGCATCACATGACTTTATTTTAATCAGCCCCTTAAGACACACAGCAAGCAGTTTAAAATTATAAAAGGATGTTGCTGAATAGACAATATGCTTAATATTTTTCATTTCTTACAGACCATGCAAATATGTTGACACACTTTCTTTGTTCCTCGTCCGTCTTGGCAGCGCAAGCACCGATCCTGCAGCTACGTATGTGTGTAGAGTAACTGTGTCAGTTTGCACTTACTTTTCAGAGGTGCTAAATAAAATGCTATGGTGTTGACAAATCACATTTTGCCTCCCATATAATATATATTTACATTTACTCCTCCTATTATTGTGGGGGGTTCGCTTTATCATCAGCATATATTATGCAAATCAACGAAGACAGAGACGCAAAATGGATTGCACACCTTATTTTGCTTACTTAGCAGACGCAATCCATTCTTCACACATTTAGTAAATCAGCTTTGTGTGTGCTATCAGGTTTGCACATGTTTTAGTACACGTAGACCTTTAGTAAATCAGGCCCTAAGCACTGAAATTTTTACACGCCAGCTGTTTGATTGTATGTTTCATTACAAAATTGTAAGATGTTCAAATGGGTCAAATTGTTGATGCTAATTAGTAGCACGTCTATGGCAAATACCATGTAAATTAGCATCGGGCTATCCCATTTTGAAAAGCTGTGGGCTGTATTTCAGCGGCTCAAATCAAAACTCTTTATAACCAAAACAATACAACACTACAAAATGGATAGCGTGTGTTACCAACAGCTGATTTATTTTGCACAAACACGCATGCTCGTCGCACATGCACACTAAATAGATTTTTCAGATGATTTAAAAATGCCACAGTGGTCACTAGATTCTAGTGGAACTGGTAGAATAGAATAGATAATATTTTATTGTATACAGTATTTTATTGATCCCTGGGGGAAATTCAGCACCACAGTTCACTCACATTAGACAATAAACATTTAGGTATTTTTACATGTGAATAATATAAATACAGTGTATTATACAGCATTATCCACATGTGAATAACCTAAAAACAGTCTGATATACAGCATTATTCTCATGTGAATAACATAAATACAGTCTATTAGACAGCGTTATTCATATGTGAATAACATAAATACAGTCTATTATACAGCATTTTTCACATGTGAATATTATAAATACAGTTTATTATACAGCATTATTCACATGTGAATAATATAAATACAGTCTACTATTAGTGAGTGAATGTGTACATTTTTCCACACACTACATGTGTAATATGATGTTAAAGGGCCTGTTTGCAACTTACACGGATGCCTCATACTTTTTTGCGGTAGTAGAATATAAATAGATAGATAGTACTTTTATTGATTCCTTCAGGAGAGTTCCTTCAGAAAAACTCTTGAAGGAATCAATAAAAGTACTATCTATCTATCTATCTATCTATCTATCTATCTATCTATCTATCTATCTATCCATCCATCCATCCATCCATCCATCCATCCATCCATCCATCCATCCACCCACCCACCCACCCATCCATCCATCCATCCATCCATCCATCCATCCATCCATCCACCCACCCACCCACCCACCCACCCATCCATCCATCCATCCATCCATCCATCCATCCATCCATCCATCTATCTATCTATCTATCTATCTATCTATCTATCTATTTATCTATATTCTGGTACGGCATATGGTGAAGCGTATGTAGCACTTGGCTTCACTGTAACCGTGGGAGATGAAGAAATACCAGTGTGTTGTTTCCTTTGATGTTAATAAGCTTACAATGGTATGCAGAAGTATAGTTATAACAATGTTATGGACAAATTATACTATTTAAAGTCGCGGTGTGGGGGGCGCGAAATATTGTGTACTTCCTAGGGGGGCGTAAAAAAAATATTTTACAGGCACTGTTTGTTCTATTGCAACAACAACATGACCGCACATTATTAGTTGTTTCTCTGGGGTTGCTTTCGCGTCTATTACGTGATCCCTGCGTGTAGTCCAGACAGAAGTGAGTGACAGGCCTGAACGCCAAACTAATTCCTCAGACTGACAAACATTTTTTTATGCAATGTGTTAAGTAATTAGGGATAGGTTGTATGGTAAACCAGTACTAATAAAGTACCGTAATGTATCAAAAACGGTACTATACTGTAAAAATACCGGTTCCCTTGTTTTTTTGTTTTTTTACTGTGCACCGTCATCACGTCTTGATGGTTTTATGAGCAGAGGAGCATGTTCGGCAGCGCAAAATGACGGAGTACTTACAAGCAGACACAGTGTGTAGACAGAAAAGGCAGAACGGATGAATTCTGACTTAAAAACTAACAATAAAGGTGACGTTATAACACTGAAACGCAACTCTACAAGAGTCGCTTTAAAACATGGCTAGATAGCTAGCGGCTAACTTCCATCCGCAATCGGCAGTGTTTTAGCTACTTCTAAATCACTAATCCTCCTCTCCATGGTGACAAATAAAGTAAGTTTCTTACAAGTATTGTCCCTGCAGGACGAAGAATAGCAAAACATGTTTCACTACGCACCGTAGGAGGATACAACAGCTTATTGGGGGCGGCATGGCTCGGTTGGCCGAGTGGCCGTGCCAGCAACTTGAGGGTTGCAGGTTCGATTCCCGCTTGTGCCGTCCTAGTCACTGCCGTTGTGTCCTTGGGCAAGACACTTTACCCACCTGCTCCCAGTGCCACCCACACTGGTTAAAATGTAACTTAGATATTGGGTGTCACTATGTAAAGCGCTTTGAGTCACTTGAGAAAAGCGCTATATAAGTATACTTCACTCCACTTCACTCATTGGCGTCACCGCTAACCAAAGCTAGCGCTCCTCAATTTAAAGATGATGCATCTCACGTTCCGCTTCTCTTTTCAACATGTTTGAAAAGTACTTCTTAGAGGCAGAGCTTAATTACCGTAAATTCCGGATTATAAGATGCTACTTTCTCCATACGCATTGAACCCTGCGGCTTTTAAAAGGGTGCAACTACTTTGTGGATTATTGTTCGCTGACGGCCATAACGCAAATAGTTTTTGTAAAACACATGCAGAGACATCGAAATGGTGGTATTATTTGTGCTACGGCGCCTTCTTTTGGACGAGTTTGCTTACTGCAGGTGCCGTTGGGTGATTGTCTACACGGTGTTGCCTAAGGTTCAAAGTTTTGAACCGGATGTACAAGTGGGCTGCCGTCTTCAAATTGACCTTAACGTTTCTATTCTTCATTCATCACATCAAGCAACATTTGTAAGTTTTACAATATAACAACAATATTTCTTATTTACTAAACCGCCCCATATGTGATGTTTGTAGAAGTTTTTTCATGCATGTTTGTACAGTACGTGCTATTGTAATGTAATGAAGCTCGCATAATTAGAATAAGATATTTTGCTAACAAGTGTTTGTGTTATTATTCTCAACATACAAAGGCATTATTTATGTATTATTTTAGTTTCACAAATTTCTCTGAAACTTTACCAAAACATCACCGTGGAGTTATTGAGTCTGTTTAGCTAATTGGAGAGCCAGCTTCCGCAGCTAGTGGGTCCATGACGATCACTGGTCTTTTGTTCGATCAACCTTTTTATTGCCGTGTTACAGGAACCTTTCGGAAACAATCAAGTTGTGTAAATAAGCATTTACAAAATATTTTTGTGTAAATAACTAATTTCACAATATATATATATATATATATATATATATATATATATATATATATAAATATATATATATATATATATATATATATATATATCTGTGGCTTATATAATATGGAATATAATATATTTATAATAACATATGTATATAAATATATATATATATATTTTGTACAATACCGTACAATTTCGTGGGTACAGTTTATATACTGGTGTGCTAATCCAGAAAATAAGGTAATCCTACCCCTTTTCCATTTCATAAAAAGTACTAACACATTTATTTCACTTCTCAATTTTTAAAGTTTACTTAAACAAGTTTAAAAAAAAAAGTTGTAATTCACACATAGTGAGATGAATAAGTTGATCTTATTTTCAATATTGTTCAAAATGTTAATCATAATTATTTTTCTTTGGGTTTAAAGAGTTTCTTAAAGTAAATCAAATCAACTTTATTTATAAAGCACATTTAAAATTTACCACAGGGGTAGCCAAAGTGCTGTACAATGGGCAGGTTAAAAGATAATATGAGGACCGAGCAAACACAACACAAACAGAACATGATAAAAAATTAATAAATAAAACATAAAAACAGGTTCACAGCAGGTGTATAATGGGGCGCCGTTGCAGGATGGATAACACTCAGTGTTAAAAGCCAAGGAATAAAAGTATGCTTTTAAGAGAGATTTAAAAACAGGAAGAGAGGAAGCTTGTCTAACACTCAGAGGTAGGTCGTTCCAGAACATATTAGTACTTTGTTTAACATCTTAGCTATTTTAATGTTGGTCATCATGGTGGTACTTGCTTTTCTGAGGTGGTACTTGGTGAATAATGTTTCAGAACCGCTGCAATACAGTAATTGCAATTGAGACACATAAGTATGAGAAAACGAGACAACACAGCATAGGGTGTAATATTAAATTAGAACGTATTTGATTTATTTGACTTAGGAAAAGTCTGGGCTTCCCTGCTTGGGCTGCTGCCCGTGCGACCCGTCCTAGAATAAGCGGAAGAAGATGGATGGATGTTTTTTTTATTTAAGAAAAAAACAACGAAAAACATTTAACATTTATTGATAAATTTGAACACACACAAAAGTGTCGAAAATTGGCATCGTTGAGTACCGGTATTGATTCCCAGCTCCTGGGCCAGGAAGTGGTACTGTATCTTACTCCTATTATGGGATGTAATTATGTATGCTAGCTGGTGGTCTTTTTATATTTTTTGGTTTGAAAATGTTTACTTTCAGCAAAGTCTTTATTAATGGAGCGTACGATATGTTACATGGTCAGACCAGGAATAGGGCGAGATATCATTCCGGAAGCGAGCGACATTTAGGCAGCTGCCTGGCCGTGACAGCTTTAAAAACAGACTGTATGTACTGTACATTCCACACGGATACACCATCTTCTGTTCACTACTGCCAACTGCCAATCAAATGAACTTCAACCGTTGTTTCGTTGAACAGAAGACATTGAAGGGGTGTTGAGATCTTATTTACTTTGAAAAAAAAACATACAAATTGAATGCGATGGAAAGAAAACTGCGACTTGTGCCGACGATTATGAATTCATGGTCCGCCCCGGTTTTCCCCAGTGGAGGACAATAATGTGTTTTTCCCTTTTAAAGCAGTTCAGCAGTAATAGGATACCTCCCTACTCTGGCAGTGTGCCAACAATCAATTGGCTCGCTCCCCATTCCCAACGGCGTCCACCACACATCACTTCCTGCTGCATTCAGATTCGGTAATAGATCACTCTCGCCTTATGCATCGCTTAACGGGAAGCGTTTTGTTGCGCGTTTCACCTTCTTTAGGCCGAATAGTTGTAAGTCAGAAACGCTGCTTCACTTAATCCGAATCTCGGCCGAATGATTGTGCCGTTTACATAATAAATCTCATTTGTAAGTTTGTATCGCGTACGAGGGAGTGAATCGGTAAGGTCGGGGATTTACTGTAGGTTGAAATTTAAAGTGGTTGCATTGGGAGCTCTAAACGGGAGAAAACACAGAGAAGCAGAATCACACTTTCCTATTGACCTCTGTCAGTGACGTGCTGGTGGCTTAACCATGGGATGTTCCAAAACGAAGTAATAAAATAAAATAAACTTTAATATTTCTCTTTTCGTTTATGCTTTCTATGCGATTTTGGTGTGGTTCCTGTATATTTTGATAATTTTCATGGTCAAAATCGTGGAAATTCCATGTTTCCTGATCAAAACAATGCAGCAGACGAGAAGTGAGGCAGACACACGCGGTGCCTCCACGGCTACACACAGTGTGTATTGGGCTTGTGCGTGCGAGGAGGCGCATGCTTGTTGCCACGTGGAAAAGGCAGGTCTTGAGGCAGCAAGTACCTCTGCTTCAAGGTAGGGGGCGATATATTGTCAACTTGCAGTTCAATGCCTCAGCAGTACTCTGACTCGCCACACTGGGAGAAGTGGGGGCGCTCAAGCTAGCAGACACAGGTCTCTCCAGCAAAAGCCAGCATTTTTTTATTTTATTTTTTTTTAACTGTATATATAACAAACATGGCAATTTTATTAGAGTAAGCCAGCGTTTGTGGGTGTTTTTTGTCAGATGCAAAAATATTGTTTAATGTCTTGGAATTAAATGAATGAGTCTGCCAATATGGAGGATTGTATACTGTATTCAAGATTAAATACTTCTCTAAACTGGACTTTAAGACAAAATGAATGCGATCATACAACGTACGTTTTCATGGAGGATAGCTATTGCTGCTTCAGATACAAATACAGAAATGTAAAATACACTCACAATACTTGATTTATTTTGTTAAAAGAAAATGGGACCAAAAAGTTTTTTAATACCATCTTTATCAAATACTTTTTGGACCCTTTGATCATATGATAATATCATTACTATAACGTTTTTGTGAAAGCGAATAACTCCCTTTTTATTTCCTGTTACTCTGGTGTGCAACCTAAATCAACAATGACTAGAGCTGCACATATGAATTTCAGTAAAAAAAAAAGAAAAAGTAAAAAAGTATGTATGCCTCACCTGGTGTTTACTTCACAGCACGCCACTGACCTCTGTCACAAATCAACATTCATTTACCAAGAGACATCAATAACATCATGTAAGAGTGGGAACTTCTATTTGCCACCTGGAAGGAAGCATTGCAAGTTTTTGCTCCTTGAAGAAGATGTTTGTTTTTGGGGGGGATTTTATTTGCTGTGTCTTTTTTGATTTGTGTTTGTTTTGCTGGGGAAGGAAAGGGGGCGTGGCTCCCTCCTTTCTAGTAGGGAGCGAAGCGACTGCACCCTCCTCTGTAAAGGCTAGCCTGCAACATCAAAGATGAAAAAAAAAGCTCCAATCAGTATCTTGTATTTCTAGATTATTTAAAATCAATTCTCTTTCAAATATATAAATATATATATATATATATATATATATATATATATATATATCCTCCCTTTTTTCCCCTCGCCTACCCTTCGTATGAAATTTTGGAGATTGTCATTTGGGAATCTTATCTTTGCGCCATAATAACTCTACAAACATTTGGGGCCTGGTTTACTAAGAGCAAAGTACCTCGCGCTCAATAGCATGAGCAATCTATAAAATAGTGTGTACTGTTATTGGTTGTGTTTAGGGGTGTAACGGTACCCAAAAATTTCGGTTCGGTACATACCTCGGTTTAGAGGTCACGGTTCGGTTCATTTTCGGTACAGTAAGAAAACCACAAAATAAACATTTTTTAGTTATTTATTTACCAAATTTGTAAACAATGGCTTTATCCTTTTAACATTGGGAACACTATAATAATTCTACCCACGTTAATCCACATTAAACTGCCTCAAATTGTTGCTTAGATTAAATAAAATGACAAAACCTTTCTTCTACATATAAAAAGTGCAACATTAAACAGTTTCAAGTCAACTCATCGTGGTTAATTTATTACAACATTTGGGAAGCCTGTAGTTGACTTTTATCACACACACACACACACACACACACACACACACACACACACACACACACACACACACACACACACACACACACACACACACACACACACACACACACACAGACACACACACACACGCACACACACACAGCAAAATGAGCTAACGTAACGCTAAAAGCTAATTAGCCTTCACCTCAACCCAGAACTATGAGCGAGCTGAGCTGCAGTTTAAGTTTCTAGAAGGTCAACAGGCTCATAGTGATGTTAGTAGTAGTTGTGACTGGGAAGTGTTTTTCATAATTTGGGGAGTGTACGATGTCCTTCTAACCACCGTGTGTCTTTGCAGCACAAGCACTCCTCTCTCAAAGCCCTGTGCTTAACTGTGTTTTTATTTAGCACGTTTGAAGAGGACGTGCTAAATAAAACTCAAAATAGTACCCGCAAAACAGTGAAGAGTGTTGATAAATCACATTGCGCATGCTGAACATTAATATTACCTTTTTCTCCTCCCAGTATTGTATGCGTTTTGATGATCAGAATACATTTTGCATGTCAATAAACCAGAGATGGAATTCACGCCTTATTCTGCTCACTTAAAAGACACAATCCTATTTGCACACGTTTAGTAGATCAGCTTTGCGTGTGCTATCAAGTTTGCACATATTTTACTACCTGCAAACCTTTAGTAAATCAGGCCCTTGTTGTTTATAAAGTAGGAGGAAAGACAATGCTGAACCAAAGTGTCTGATATCGTCAAAATGGAGTTTGTTTATTTATGAGATACGGAATTATCTACCATAAATTAAATATTAATCCGTTCATTACTATTTTATTTAAGTATTTATTTATTGATCTACATGTTTGCATATATTTATCTCCGCATTTCTATCTTTAAAGAAATGGTTAATAGGTCTGATTAGGTGCAGGAATTGATGTACTTATTTTATAATTTTTAATATGATTTCAATATGATAAGGTGGCAAAACAAAACATCCAAATCTTTGTTTTGTGTTTAAATTAATTATTATTATTGTTTTATTCAAACAATGGTAGCCAAATGATTAGCATGTGGGCTTGACCGTCTTTGGAAGTTTGAGGGTTCGAATCTCTTTTGGGGCATTTTCGTGTGGAGTTTGCATGTTCTCCTTATGCGTGCCTGGGTTTACTGTACTCTCTGACTTTCTCCCATATCCCAAAAACATGCAAACTATAAATTCTGCCAGGTGTGAATCTAAATATTTGTTTATTAATATGTGCCCTGTAATTGGCTGGCTTTCTGGCCCAAAGTCAGCTGAGATAGTCTATTAAGGATGTTACAGAATATCCGTTCACATTTAAAACTAACGAGGCATCTACATGTGTGAAGTCAAACATGTTTCATATTTCATATTAAGTTAATGTGGGAATGCCTATAACTCATCCGATTTAGCCTGAGGGGCGGTTTTGCAGGCTGCAGCTCATTTTTTATTGGCTCAGGGCACAGTCGAATCCTAGAATTCAAGGATTTAAGTCCACATGAAAATATTACAAAGATGGCCTGGTGAAATTAGTAAAAGTATTATAGATCAACCACCCAATTATCCATGGATGTTCAAATGTATTGTCATCTGAATAAAAATAATAATACAAAAAAAAAGGGAAATGACTGTTTCACTGAAAAAAAGACAAATTAGAGCCAAGCTCAATACTTAACCAAAACATATTTTGTCATAAACACTTTTTCGATCTATTTCTTTGTTTTGTTGTTTTTATGTCAGGTGTACTAATCTGTGTTCAGCATGGTACATTGGACTGGTCTGAGCGAGGCCCCCTTGCATCCTTCAGCTTCAAATTTCAAGGTTTGGACACACCTAGATTTTAATGCAAGATGATTTTTAGAATGTGTTGTCAGGGTTACAGCTGATTATGCGAGGTACTGTCGTGTTTGAATATTCATAATTGGCAAGATCTTTTTTTTTTTAACCCCCCTCTATTTTAAACTGGTATGCAAATATGCGTAGCATGTGGGAGGATGCTGGGAAAAAAAGGGAAGAGTAATTTAAAGAAAAAAAAAAAAAGTTTACAGCAACAAGGAGGAAAACAGAGGCCACTGTTTTAATTAAGTAAATGAAGAGGAAATAATGGTCGTAATTAATGAAGGCTTTTAGCTAGCAGCTACACTATCGGGGAGGGAGGGAGGTGTGTGTGGCGATGCATGGTGGAGGTGGTGGGCTCACATTTGCCATCACCACACACACGGTAGGTTTTTTTCTTTTGGAGGAACCCCAAATGTTGTTTTAAATTTAAATGCACATTTTATTGTTTTCATGTATACACTCGAACCGTGCAAAAACGGTACCTTTTGATTTTTTTTCAGTTTCAACCAAAACATTTTCATCTTTGATGTTAGCTGCAAAACTAGCTAAAAACAAACAATAATTATTTGACTCTATCTCCCCTTGCGAGATGGTAGCGTGTGGAGTAATTCAGCTACATCTCAAGCCAAAAAAGACTTGATTGGGGAGTGAGAGAATGCAGCAGCTTCCCTTATTCATTTACTGAAGTGGCAATGACTCCCTT
This sequence comes from Nerophis ophidion, assembly GCF_033978795.1. Lineage (NCBI taxonomy): Eukaryota > Metazoa > Chordata > Actinopteri > Syngnathiformes > Syngnathidae > Nerophis > Nerophis ophidion. The sequence continues at coordinate 45,092,212 of NC_084618.1, forward strand.
TCACATTGACGGAAAACATTTCATAGGCTCGTCATCAACCTAATGTAGATTTTTCTCAAAATAGATTCCTTTAGGGCTGCATGATTAATCGAATTTCAATCACGGTTGCCACAATTAAACGACGGTGATGTAGGCGATATCGACATGTAAAAAGCAGGTTGCGGTGCATATCAAATCAAGCACGTTCACATCAGCAGTTATCGTTTATGGGCACACAGCTCCATGACCGGCCATCCTTATATCTTACTTTGCCTCCTTTTATCTGCTTATCTTCTGTATAGTGCATTTTAGCGTGCGTCAAAGACTGCAAAGCTGTCATTAGATGTAGACAGGTGTGCACGCCTGTACAACATGCTGATCTGCTTGTCTCCTTGAGTCGCACTCGCCAGACTAACGTCTAGCTAGACACTTTTTCATTGAATGCAAACACTACTCACCAGCCCGGAGAACTAGGTCAAGTGGCGGTGTCCAGTCGATAACACATCGTGGGATTTTTTGTTTTTGTTTTTTTATGCAGTCGAAGAAACCCCAACAAAAAAATAATAACCAGAACTAAAGGCATCATGTAATGAAAGAAAGCTGAAATTTTTTACTACCAACAAACAAAAACTAGTGCTGTCAAATGATTAAAGATTAATCACACTTTTAATTAATCACATGTATTAATTATGATTACTCACAGTAAATTAAAAAAAGACTCCAATATTTTGACAGGAGTACAAATTTACTATCAGAATGTCATACATGATGTTTATTTAAATGTTTACTTGAAAGGACAACATTTATTTGTTCAAAAATTTGAATTTGAAAAAATCGGTTTTATCTAAAGTAGAGTCGAGGTTTACTTTGAAGTAAGATTTCCCATCAAGGAAGCCAGTCGGAGTCTCCTCACTCATCTTTGCACTGGCCTATGTGTTGACCGTGTAACGAACCGCAGTTCAGGCAAAGCAGCATTTGCGCCTAAAAAAAAAACGTGTGATTAAATTGTGCATGATGCGATCATTTTTTTATTATCAATCACACGAGTTAACTCGTCATTTTTGACAGCCTTGACAAAAACACAAAGATTTGTCTTTGAATCACATGTACGCCTATTTAGCCCTTTTACGAGACTATTTTATTACAAATGAATGATGACCTCACGCCCGCACGCCCGCCACTATGTCACACTATGTTTAACCTAATAGTAATAATGAATAATCATGAGGATTATTTTGGCCATAATCGTGCAGCCCTATATTCCTTGATGACAAATCAATTGCATTTGCATATTACTCGCCTGTGTGACCAGCGTTCGCATCCAAGTGCTGTGTCACAAGCTATTAATCTGAAGAACTGATAGCGTACGCAGACATAATGATGAGATATTCAGACCAAGAAAGAGGGAACACACTCACCATAGTGCCCACGCTGTACGTTGCTGCAGGACCAATTGTATGGTGATATGGGTCAGCTGTTGCATAGACTCGGCCATAACTATAGGGGAGAAAACACATTTAAGATGTAAGCGTCATGTCCTGCATCCCAACAGACTCTTATTTTGGTACAGTGACCGTGCCAGCAACGTGATGGTTCCAGGTTCGATTCCAGCATCCACCATCCCAGTCACTGTCGTCGTGTCTTTGGGCAAGACACGTTACCCTTGCTTCCAGTGCCACCCACACTGGCTTAAATGTAAATAATGGGTTTCACTATGTAAAGTGTTTTAAAAAAAAACGTAACAATATAAATGTAATTCACCTCACTTCCTTTTTTTTGTCTGGCATTTCTTGTTCTCTGCTTTGTTTGCTGACAAAAAACTGCAAGGTAGGAAGTTGCCAGATTATTTCTCATGGTTCTTCTGTCCATGCCACTTCTTGTACATATTTTTTGTTATGGGTTTGTTAGAATTGTCTGGTATCAGTGCATCAAAATGTATAAAAAAATGAAAATAAAAACAAAGTTTCCTCAGTAAACTGCATGTGAACAGTGAAAAATCCTGGCAGGGACAACAACACTGGCAGACAATATCACTAATAATGAATTAAACCTGCCGGCAGCGTTGAGAGGGCCCTCACCCCTCCACTTGCACCTAGGGGTTAAGAGGGTGGGCATGCATGACGCATGCAGTCACGTCCTTATCCAATGCCTGACTCTCCATCAAACACTTTAGGAAGGTTGGAGAATTCAAAAGGAAGTTATGACTGTTATAATTTTCCACCACACCGGTGCTATATTGGCACTACAACAGTTATGCAGCTGTAGTATATATATATATATATATATATATATATATATATATATATATATATATATATATATATATATATATATATATATATATATATACACAAACATATATACAGTGGACATATATACGTCCCTTTTGGGGTCGCGGGATTGCTGGTGCCTATCTCAGCTGCATTCGGGCGCAAGGCGGTGTACACCCTGGACAAGTCGCCATCTCATGCAGGGCCAACACAGATGGACGAACAACATTTACACTCACATTCACACACTAGGGCCAATTTACTGTTGCCAATCAAATCAACCTATCCCCAGGTGCATGTCTTTGGAGGTGGGAGGAAGCCGGATTACCCGGACGGAACCTCCGAGGGAACCCACGCAGTCACAGGGAGAACATGCAAACTCCACACAGAAAGATCCCGATGGATGGGATGGATGTTCTAGACCAAAAATCACTTCATATTCTCTATTGCTTGCTAGTGTTACCATGTCTGAGTTATTGTGTAGAAATATGCAGACACGATTACTAATGTACTGTACACTTCATTCACTAACGGTGCTACAAAAAAGATCAACTAGAATTATTCTTATACACAATGGTGGATATAGAGCACATACAAAACCCTCCATTTATTGAATCAAAAATATTGAAATTCAATAATTTGGTGCATTTGCAAACAGCTAAAATTACATGCAAAACAAATTATAACCTGCTAGCCAAGAATGTACAACAATTCTTCTCAACTGAAGAAGAGAAATATAACCTTAGAGGAAAAATCTAATTTAAAACATTTGTATGCACAAACAATCCAAACAACCTTTGGCATATCAGTATGTGGAATTAAATTATGGAAAGGATTAAGCAAGGAAATCAAACAGGCAACAATAAACTGTTCAAAGTACAAGTGTTCACAAAGTACAACGAAGAAAAATTATGATGAACATCTTGAACCTTAAAAAAAAAAAATAACTGTATCGGACACATTTTAATATATTTAAATTGTTGTCACCGTGATTTTGCATAGGTTAATTTTGAAATTGCAAAACAAGGATACATCATCACCTCAAAGGCGCTTTGGGGAAAATGTGAGGGTATGACTCCAGATTTGTGTGTGATTGTGTGTGTGTGTGTGTGTCTTGTTGCTTATTTGTTCCCTCAAGGTACACAGAGCCAAGTCCATATGGCAGGATTATTACACTTGGCCCTGAGCAGCCCAAACTGTCAGGTATTCATATGATGGATTACTGCCTGAGGTATGTTGCATGTCAATTATTTTCAGGTAAGTTAATTAAACATATATTCTTTAAATAGAGAATTAAGCATGAGCGACTGTGACACTGGGACCACATTGAGGACCACATATGTTTTGATGCTCTGCTACAAGATTAATAATACGAGTTGTGAAGTACATTCCCAACACGGGGCGGTATAGCTCGGTTGGTAAAGCGGCCATGCCAGCAACTTCAAGGTCACAGGTTCAATCCCCCCTTCTGCCATCTTAGTCACTGCCGTTGTGTCCTTGGGCAAGACACTTTACCCACCTGCTCCCAGTGCCACCCACACTGGTTTAAATGTAACTTAAATATTGGGTATCACTATGTAAAGCGCTTTGAGTCACTTGAGAAAAGTGCTATATAAATATAATTCACTTCACTTCACATTGGTACATTTCCCACACAAGTGTATGACAGGTTTTCTGCGGGTATCAGCTAATCTAATTTAATATGTTTTAATGGCATTTAAAACAAATGTAATGTTCATGTTAGAATGCAGACAGTTATTATATATATTCAAAAGCTTACAATTGTCTATATAAACATAATTCATTGATTTAATTTCACAGGATGTACCATTCCAAGCTGTGGAAGGGGCGTGGTCCACGTGTGCCCTGCGGGCGGGGCATGTGCAGGAGCCGGCTGTGAAGCAATGACAGGTGAGGAGTTTTTTCAGCTGGAACGAGTTGTCTAATCACCTGTCTCTTTATCAGGAGCATCGGAGACCATGAGCAGGAGGGAAGGAACCCGGAAGCAGAGACACGCTCGACAAAAAGCCTTAAACTAAATACTGCTGAAAAGCAAAGAGAGAACGAAAATAAAATATTTATATCACTTGACAGCTGGGGTCCAGTAAATTGAGAGAGAGTGCCACATTGGCGCCCAACCAAAAGAACCAAAAAGGAAAGAAGGAAGAAAAATGACAGCTCTAACTCCCCTGGAGGCGCTTGAGAGAGTGCTGGGGGACATGTCAGTAGCAAGCCAACAACAGACGCAGGTACTGCAGACATTGATGGACAGGGGGGGTCACCAAACGCCGGAGCGACGGCCTCCATGCAGCGCATGACAAAGGCCGAAGACCCGCAAGCGTACGTTGACATCTTAGAGGCCACAGCAACAGCGTGCGGCTGGCCACAAGAAGAGTGGGGGGTGAGGTTGTTGCCGCTCCTAGCTGGGGAAGCGCAGCAAGTGGCGCTCAGCCTACCGGCGGCGGACCAAGTCCAATTTCAACACCTCAAAAGAGCGATCCTGGGCCACGTCGGCAGCACTGCGGAGGATTATCTGCGCCGATTCCGGGAATGGAAATTGGGACCAGAAGACCTGCCATTCTCTCTCGGGCAGCAGCTCCTGGATGCAGCCACCAAAAAGCTCAAGCCGAGGGAATCAGACAGCCACATGTTTGAGCTCATCCTGCTAGAGCAATTCCTGGAAGCCATCCCGGCATGTACCTCGGCGTGGGTGAGGTACCACCGACCACGGAGCCTGGCCGAAGCAGTAACCGTGGCGGAGGATCACCTGGCGGTCCATCGCAACGCGCGGAGAGAGGAGGCGGCCCCAAGACCGGCAGAGAGACCCATACCGGCCCCGCACAGACGACCCACACTGCCTGAGGTAGCAGCGCCATTGTAGCCCCGTTCCCGACCGGCGGGGGCTACACCAACCCACAAGCAGGTTCCCGCGTCAGACATCCCCACCAAACAAACAAAAAAACACACCACCAGTATCATCACAGGGGGGGTTGAGGGGATATGATTGTGCCTCTGCTCATTTTTTTCAGGGTACCGGCGCTGCTGATAGGGGGCTCCCACCGCAGATGGCACCTCAAGCACCAGGGCAGGTGTGTTAGAGGTGCGGACAACCTGGTCACATGAGTGTTCCATAATGGAAGTGGGCCAGGTGATATGGGTTGCCGGGCCTCCAGCCCCCCCCCCCCCCCCCCCCCCCGATCCAGGGGAGGCGTATTGCGTCCCGGTAAGGGTACAAGGGAGTACATACCATGGTGGATTCGGGTTGCAAACAGTTCTTGATCCACCAGAACCTGCTTTGACCCGGGGGTGTTGAGGCATGCAACACAAGGGCGAATAAGGTGTATACATGGGGATGTGCACACATATCCTATTGTACTTGTAGGAATCTGGTATAAGGGACAAAAGCATAGTGTGAAGGTTGCTGTAAGCGCACACCTTACGCACCCCATGATTTTAGGAACAAATTGGCCGGGGTTAAACCATCTAGTGGGACAATGTGTGGGGATGCGTTCACTGACTGTAGGACAGGGGAGTATCCGCGCAGTACTCAGTAGCGACGCGGGTCCATCCGACACTGCCGAGCGGGAACCGGCGGGGGATTTGCGGGAATGGCACCCCCATTGGCAACCCACGGAGGATATTCCCCTTGAGCAGTCCCGTGATGAAACTTTGCGCGCGGCATGGGACCAGGTGGATTACATCGGCGGTCAGCTGGTGTGCCCGGGGAAAACGGGGGTATTCTCCCACTTTGCTATTATTAGAGAGAAGTTGTACAGAGTGAACAGTGACACTCAAACTGGCGAGGAATACACCCAGTTGTTGGTGCCAAAACCCCGCAGGGAAATGGTTTTCCAGACGGGGCATTGCAATCCCCTAGCAGGCCACATGGGGTACGACAAAACACTCAAGCCTTGCAATCCTATAGCAGGCCACATGGGGTACGACAAAACACTCAATCGGCTCATGGTCCGATTCTATTGGCCGGGCATTCGGGCAGACGTGCGCCGGTGGTGTGCTACCTGCCCAGATTGCCAGCTGGTTAATCCGGCGGCCATCCCAAAGGCCCCATTGCGCCCATTACCGCTCATGGAGGTCCTATTCGACAGAATTGGAATGGACCTCATTGGACCATTTCACCCGAGCACACGGGTATATCGCTTTGTGTTAGTCCTGGTGGATTACGCAATCCACTATCCCGAGGCAGTGTCCCTGCGCTCCATCTCTGCAAAGAGTGTAACACAAGCATTGTTTTAGGTCATCTCCCGAATTGGAATCCCAAAAGAGATTCTGACAGACCAAGGCACGTCCTTTATGTCACACACGTTAAAGAAACTATACGGGTTACTGGGAATTAAAGCGATCCGCACCAGGGTGTACCATCCGCAAACAGATGGGCTGTTGGAGCGGTTAAACAAGACGCTGAAAACCATGATCAGTAAGTTCACGCACAAGGAAAAACCTAATTTGGACAAATAGCTGGATCCCTTAATGATTGCGATGCGGGAGGCACCCCAGACCTCCATCGGCTTTGCGCCTTTGGAGTTGTTATACGGCAGGAGGCCGCGCGGCATACTGGACCTTGTTAAAGAAAGCTAGGAGGAGGGTTCAAGCCGCAGCAAAAATGAGATCCAATACGTTATGGACATGCGAGCAAAACACCACAAGGTGGGGCACTTGTCACGCGAATATTTGCTCCGCGCCCAGCAACAGTAGCAGCGCACGTACAACAGGGGGACCCAGCTTAGAACATTTTCACCAAGAGAAAAAATACTTCTACTACTCCCAACCTCCTGCTCAAAATTACTAGCAAAGTGGCAAGGACCTTTTGAGGTCAGACGGCAAGTAAATGAGGTGGATTACGAGGTCCGGCGTTCGGAACGAGGTGGAGGCACACAAATCTACCATGTGAACCTACTGAAAGCATGGAAGGAGGCGGAGCCTGTCTCCATGGTGATGGTAGTGAAGGAGGAGGAAGAGCTGGGGCTGGAGATCCCGCGCTCCGCCTCTTCCCCTCCTCTCCCTTGTGACGACCAGGTCACCTTTGCACAAAGAGCGGAGGTTGCTGAGTTACAGCGGCGCTATTCGGATGTGTTCTCCTCGCGGCCCGGTCGCACGGACCTCATCCACCATCATATTGAGACCAGCCCGGGGGTTACGGTGCCGTTTCGGCCCTACAGGCTCCCTGAGCACGAACGCAAAGTGGTGCGGGAAGAATTAAAAACAATGCTGGAGTTGGGGGTAATAGACAAATCCCCCAGTGCGTGGTGCAGCCCCATAGTTCTAGTGGGGAAGAAAGATGGGTCTGTATGCTTCCGTGTTGATTACCGCAAGGTGAATGAGGTGTCACGTTTCGACGCGTACCTAATGCCTCGGGTCGACGAGCTCCTGAATCGGATAGGCACTGCTCGTTTTTTTACGACACTGTATTTAACCACGGGCTACTGGCAGATTCCCTTATCACCAGAGTCCCGGGAAAAAACGTCCTACTCCGCTCCGGAAGGCTTATACCAATTCGTGACACTTCCGTTTGGTTTGTTCGGTGCGCCTGCCACGTTCCAGCGCCTCATGGACCGGGTGCTGCGACCCCACGCTGCATGCGCCGCTGCCTACCTAGATGACGTCATCATCCAGAGTAGCAGCTGGGAAGATCACCTGCGGTGGGTGGGGGCAGTGCTCGAATCCTTGAGGCGGGCGGGGCTCACCGCCAACCCGGCGAAGTGCGCGGTTGGCCGGAGGGAGGTACAGTATCAGGGGTACCACTTGGGAGTCGGACAGGTGCGACCACAGGTCAACAAAACGGCGGCGGTCGCGGCCTGTCCACCTCCCAAGACGAAAAAAGAGGTGAGGCAGTTTTTGGGTATGGCCAGGTACTACCGACGGTTTATTACCCTGTTCGCGAACCTGACCAGCCCACTGACTGACCTCACCCGAAAGGGTGCGCCAGAGGTGGTCCAGTGGACGGAGCAGTGCCAGCGGGTGTTTGAACAGGTAAAATCTGCATTCTGCGAAAATCCGGTGCTGTGCATGCCTGACTTCACGATCCCTTTTTGTCTGCAGGGCGGGGGCTGGGGGCGGTGCTGTCCCAGCGGGTGGAGGGCGTCGACTGCCCCATCCTGTAGATCATCCGGAAACTCTCAGACCGGGAGGTGAGGTACAGTACGGTGGAGAGAGAGTGCCTTGCTATCCGGTGGGCAGTCGTGGCCCTTCGGTATTACCTGTTGGGGCGCACCTTCAGTCTTTGCTCGGACTACAAACTGCTCCAGTGGCTCCACTGCATGAAGAATGCTAACGCACGGATCACCCGGTGGTACCTGGCGCTGCAACCCTACAACTTCCGGGTGGTCCACCGGCCGGGTACGCAGATGGGCGTGGCCGACTTCCTCTCTCGCCCCCCTGCGGGCGGGGCATGTGCAGGAGACGGCTGTGAAGCAACGAGAGGTGAGGAGATTTCTCAGCTGGAACGAGTTGTCTAATCACCTGTCTGTTTATCAGGAGCGTCGGAGACCATAAGCAGGAGGGAAGGAACCCTGAAGCAGAGACACGTTCGACAAAAAGCCTTAAACTAAATACTGCTGCAAAGCAAAGAGAGAACACAAATAAAAAAAATGATACCACTTGACAGCTGGGGTCCAGTAAATCCTTCAGCCGGCACGAGAGAGAGTGCCACACAAGCATTCGGTGATTATTGGCCATAATTAGCCAATTAAAAGATTCCGCCTGTCAATCATCACACTGAACTTCCAATCAAAATTATTAAATGTTTATACAATGAAAAAATAAAGTGTGAATTTTTTTTATTTTTGTGCTTGGAAAGTCCATAACCGAATTATCCTAAATAAGTGAACAAATGAAATAAGTAAACAAAATTAGTGAACAAATTAGTGATCACTGACTTTCATCAGTGTTCACTAATGTTGGAGAAAAACAAAAAGGTCATGACAACTTCCAACAACTTAAGTGACATTATAAAGACAAAAATCAATTAAAAGTTGTAATATGATTGTGGAGAGACGGAGCCAATGGTACAACAGACAGGCAGGGCACGCTGGAGCCCGGCGCAAGTTGGCGGCGAGGAAGCGGCGACGGTGAGTGAGCGGCGAGGCGGGGCGCACCGGGAGCGAAGCCTCAATCAAGATCGGGTGCATAGATCACGCACCTGGGGACAATCATGCAATCCTCTCGCACCGGTCAAAAGAGCGGCAGCTGTGAACATCGGAGAGAAGCGGAGAGACAGGAAGAAGCAGGAGTGCAGCTGACACAAAGCGAGAGAGAAGGAGAGCCGAAGACAGAAGACGAGTGAGCGGAAAAGAGGAGTGGAAAGGCGACCTGGACTGAGGTGTTTATTGAAAAATAAACAAAGTCAAATTGCTCAAAGTTATGTCCTTCCTTGGTGGTTCTGGGAACCCGCAAGACGACGGCTTGAGATCGCCACAATGAAGTTTTCATCATTTTGTACCATGACTTGGACTTAACGTGGACCCAAACTTAAACAAGTTGAAAAACTTATTCGGGTGTTAACATTTAGTGGTCAATTGGGAGGAATATGTACTGTACTGTGTAATCTACTAATAAAAGATTCAATCAATCCTTTGCAAATGTTGTTTGATGTTTATTTTGTCTATTCTTTCCTTTAGGTAGTTCTGCTTTAATTTCTTCAACTGTTTGAAAATTATAGAGAAAAAAAGGTAAAGGTAAAAGATATTAAAGCCAAATGTCCCGTTGTGTAAGCATCCGACCTAATTTTTCCATCTGGGAAAAAAAAATGCACTACTTAGGTTGAATTTCTTTTTCTGCGATGAGGTGGCGGCTTGTTTCGATTGTAGCTGAGATAGGCACCAGCGCCCTCCGTGACACCAAAAGAGAATAAGCAGTAGAAAATGGATGGATGGAAGGTTGAATTTTTGCTGAAAGAAATGAGTCCATTTGTATGTTTTTGTTGTCTATTTAGTACAACAAAGTTATTTACTTTCCAATTAAAGTACAATGGTAAACAATTCTACAGTAATGACAATTAAAGGGTATATCCTTTTAAATGGTTATTTGCATTATTATATAGTATGATTACATGACATTATAATCACTGTATAATTTGAATCAAATATATCTGCAGTTATATTTGGAACAAATATAACTGCAGATATATTACTTTCATAAGTAATATGCAATAATTTACTTTCAAATATTTTTGAAAAGTAAATTATTGCATATTGTTCTAATGTGTGGCACTTTAAGACAAGAACATGCTGACTAACAGTCATAAAGTAACATTTAGTCCTTCACTTATTATTTTTGCAGTTTTATATATGTAAAAAATATAAAATCACAAATCGAATCACAATTGCAGTTTTGGAGAAACATATCATAATTAGGTTGTTTTCTCAAAATGGTGAAGCCTAATGTGCATTTAAAACCTTAGAAAATGTCAAATTAATTTAATTCCATTCAAAAAATGTAACTCGAAAACCATACATCTTTGGGTTTTTGTTTGAGCAGTGTTTGTTATTCTGCAGCCCGCCTATTCTTATAACTACTTTCACATTTCTCAAACCAACATCAAAGTTTTTAGCTCAATCAGGAAACATCCCAAAAATGTCCACTTTTCCATGACAACATTCCCACTGAAAATTACACTGTCAATCTTTACAAGTTCCACCTTTTACCGATTTGAACAACATTGAAAACAGCTAATTAAGGACATTTGGAGTACAGGGTTCCCTTGCCACTTCACGGTTGACTTACTACAGTCTCAGTGCATCGAAGATTTTAAAATATCACTGAGTATCGTTGAGTACATTGAGATTATACATTTTATAATAGGGGTGTACTGCGATGAGGTGGCGACTTGTCCAGGGTGTACGCCGCCTTCCGGCCGATTGTAGCTGAGATAGGCACCAGCGCCCCCCACGACCCCAAAGGGAATATGCGTTAGAAATTGGATGGATGGATAATAGGGGTGTAATGATTTGTATTAACAACGATTCGATCCGATTTATAAGTTGTGGTTTCCAATAAGATTCATGGAGGTTTTTAGTTTATTTAGAACAATACCATCCGAAAGGATTCAGTGAGTTGAAATTGATTCGGTAACTTTTTATTAAAAAATTCAACCAGTGTGACTCTGAAATAAATACTGGACACTACAGGATACGTTCCCTACATCCCTGCTCCTATTTGTTTGTATCCACCCATTTACTTACATTCAGGAGCGCTAGCTTGCTGTTAGCACTTTGCTACTCTATTATCGTGTGGTATGTAGTGAATGTTGTGTAGCTACTCCCCGTCCTGCAGGGATGATATTTGTAAGAAATGTAGTGTTTTTGTCGCAATGGTGGCGAGGTTTAGTGATTTAGAAGTAGCTGAAACACTGTATGGCTGGATTATAGCCGCTAATAGCTAGCTATATTTCAAAGCCCCCCTTAGCACTCCTTCTATTTGTTTTTAGATGTCTAAACAACCTCGCGCCAACATATCTTTACGACCTCCTTCAGCCTTACTGCCCCACCCGATCCCTAAGATCAGCCGATCAGCTGCTACTTACGATCCCTGACACAAGGCTGAAGCTTAGAGGTGACAGAACTTTCGCCGCTGCTGCTCCCAAGCTCTGGAACGACCTACCTCTGAGTGTTAGACAAGCCTCCTCTCTTCATGTTTTTAAATCTCTTTTAAAAGCATACTTTTATTCCTTGGCTTTTAACACTGAGTGATATCCATCCTGCAATGGCGCCCCATTATACACCTGCGATGAACCTGTTTTTACTTTTTTATGTTTTATTTATTTATTTTTTTATCATGTTCTGTTTGTGTTGTGTTTTTTGCTCGGTTCTCGTATTATCTTTGTACAGCACTTTGGCTACCCCTGTGGTAAATTTTAAATGTGCTTTATAAATAAAGTTGATTTGATTTGATTTAATTTAAAGAACGGCACTCCAATGTTTATAGCGCCACATTTATTATTAGTTTTAAAGCCAAAACCATTCCATTCTCCCTTTGCCTGGTTCCACTCTGTTTCTGCTTTAAAGTGATCTGTGTGTGTGTTGATGTTGACTCGTGACATGCGCCTTGGCGTGCCATCAGGTGCACGGAAAAAAAGTACCTGTATTCTTTAAATGCAGTTTCATACGTTTTTTTTTCAGTGCCACGCTACTCTATTAGTACCGATAGACTGAACAATTGTAATATCCATAATCGCTGTGTGTGATACTGTTGTTATGGTTGAAAAAAAAAAAACATCATATCGAACTTTTTTCTAAGATTCCCACCCTCTTTGACATAGCTTGCAAAGTGGAATAGTGAAAGAAAGAGGGACCAAAGTTTGCAGAGTTCGTTTTTTTTTCCCGGTGGCTAGCTCTTCTTCACCTCCTCTAGGTTACCGCTACTTTCCAACTCCAAGTACTTCTCCTTGTCTCTGTCTCCTCAGATTTTTTCCCCCCAAGTCTATTCACCAGCAATGGCTTGGAACTAATCCCCACCCCCAAAGCTCATCTTTTTTCTCATTCCATCCCCCAGTTCTCTGATGCCACCAGACTGCTTTATTTGGATTCCTCTTTGCCTCTTTTTCCCTCTTGTTTGTTTGCTAAATTTAAAAAGGAAGCAGAAATATGTCTGGAGGACAAAGATAAGCGTTTGCGTGGGTAAACTACCTTTTGTTAAACCGTGTTAAAGTGAGAGACCTTCAGAGAATAAGAAGAGGGAAGTACAAAGGGGAGGGAGCGGAGACAGTGTTCCGGGTCGCATATAATGGCTATTTCAATCAATGAGGAACCTGGATGACAATATGCCTTCCTGGGAACTGTCTTTCTCAAAGTCATAACTCACATACAATCAATATGCTTCACCCTCTTTTATGAAATAGTGTGAATGTTGGCAAATATGCAATCTCTATCAATGGATTCTGGTCATAAATCAAAGAAAACATCCTTCTCAACATCATCGGCAATCTACCGGTGGTGTGTACCTGACATTATAGTACAACTTCATGCTGACCTGATAACATAATAAATATTACTTTGCTGAAAAAATAGTCAACACTTTGCTTTGTGGTCTGCATCTCCAAAGTTAGCCAATTGTGTTTTCAGTGTGCCATTTCCTGTTGTCTGCTCTTTGTTTTAGGTCCCTTCTACACTAAGCCGCCTAAGGTTATCCAGGGTAAATCCCACCTCCCCTTGTCCTTGTCCACACACACACAATGAATGTTCAATACCCCCCCTGCCCCTTCATCCGCCGGCGCAAGGCGACCTAGTACGCATGCGCGGAATATGCGTACGTAAGTCACCTCCAGTGTTGTTTTGTGTGCAAGTTCTTAAATAAAATTTAACTTATATGAACAATATTCAACCCTGCGATGAGATGCCGACTTGTCCAGGGTGCACACCGCCTTCCGCCCGATTGTAGCTGAGATAGGCTCCAGCGTGTTACGTTTAGGAGGGCGCATAGAGATGCGCGGAGGTGTCGGCCCCAAGATGCCAAAGATGGGAGCAAGCAGGCGTGAAGGTAGGAACTGGATTTAATTCTAAAATACAACAAAACACTTGACAAAGGAAAAAGAAAAGGTTTGCCACCGCACGGAAAGCTAAATGCTAAGCGTTAGCAGGGGTAGAGTTCTCAAGTCTAAAAATAGAGAGGCGCGAGCCGAGCGCGCGGAGGAAAGCTATGAATTAGCAGGCTTAGAAAAAACGAAGAACATATTTAACTGTCGCATTGAGCGAACGAAACAGCCAAGCTGAACTAAGGTAACAGGTGGGCTTAAATACAGAGAACATAATTACAAACCGGTGTGTGAACAGAGCGTGCAGGAGGAGCAAATTAAGTTGTCAAGGTGACCATACAAAACAAGGAAGTGCGCTAACAAACAGGATCGGTAGAGACCAAAACATAATAGGGGAATACAAAAGGACTTAAGCAAACTAGATGTGTGATCCGGAAACCGGATCACAACACAGCGCCCCCCGCGATCCCTAAGGGAATAAGCGGTAGAAAATGGATGGATGGATGAACAATATTCAATATTGTGGTATTTCAATTACCGTATTTCCTTGAATAGCCGCCGGGGCGCTAATTAATTTAAAACCTCTTCTCCTCTGCTTATTCAAGGCATGCGGTAAAAGTAAGCAGGTGCTAATAGTTTTAAACCTCTTCTCACCCCTGCGCTTACCAATGGCATGCAGTATAAAATTGAGTGTGATAAAAAAAAAAAAAATATATATATATATTATTCTGCGGCCGCGGCCCGGTGGTTGGGTACCACTGCTCTACATGTCATCGCGACCGCCTTTACACAAGGCTATCTGCGTGCTTACGCTGGTTCTCATACGAGATTGCAAGGCATACTTGGTCAACAGCCGTACCTTTTACACTGATGTTTGTGATATAAACAACTTTAACACTCTTACTAATATGTGCCACACTCTGTGAACCCACACCAAACACATTTCTGGAGAACATCGGCTCTGTAACACATAAATAAACGCAACATAAGAATTACCCGCAGTGCCATCCATACATGACTCTTCACTGTATTATACACACGCTCCCAACCCCGCCCCCCCCAACCGACGAACGGAAGGGGGGGCCGGGGGGGGGGGGGGGGTTGGTGATAGCGGGGTGTATAATTTAGCCAAGAGTCATGGATGCATGGCATTGTGGGTAATTCTTATGTTGCGTTTAAAATGTGTTACAGAGCCGATGTTCTCCTGAAATGTGTTTGGTGTGGGTTCACAGAGTGTGGCACATATTAGTAAGAGTGTTAAAGTTGTTTTATATCACAACCATCAGTGTGATCTGTATGACTGTGGAACAAGACTCCTGGTTTACACATAGTAAAAGCAAGATAAATTCCTCCGCCATTTTGAAAATAAGGACAGGAGAAGCGTCACTCGTGATGTCACGAATTTGACCCGGCGGTAAAAGTAAGCATGCGCTAATAAATTTGGGGAGCGAGTTTGACCCGGAAGTAATTCAAGGCAGGCGCATATTACATGCCCGGCGGCTATTCAAGGAAATATGGTAACTGGAATCCAGTGTGCTATGGCGCCCTATTGTAGTGAATCACCTTAGCCATCATCAGGGACGGCGTGGCGCAGTGGGGAGAGTGGCCGTGCGCAACCCGAGGGTCACTGGTTCAAATCCCACCTAGAACCAACCTCGTCACGTCCGTTGTGTCCTGAGCAAGACACTTCACCCTTACTCCTGATGGGTGCTGGTTGGCGCCTTGCATGGCAGCTCCCTCCATCAGTGTGTGAATGTGTGTGTGAATGTGGAAGTAGTGTCAAAGCGCTTTGAGTACCTTGAAGGTAGAAAAGCGCTATACAAGTACAACCCATTTATCATTTATTAATTAATCAAATATTTTTTTTACATGTGAAAGTAAACAATGTGATAAAGAACATTTTATAATAATCAATCTCAGGATGTAGATATCTGGTCAGGACACTCACTCTTTTGCCTTCACCTTCATTGTCCATTCCTTTTGGGGGACTTTATATAGTCTGGATCTAAACGTTCGACATACATGGCGTACAATAACTGATGTAGTCTGCTTTGCCAGTCCAAGAGCATTCGCCGTTTTCCATAGTCTTCACTCGACGGCCAGGTAATACAAAGCACACGATACCTTTTTTATTACATCCACGGGAGCCCACATTGTCGTTTTCACTCCTTGGACAAATGGACAGAGTCTTTTGGTAAGCAGAATCACAGCTGACCTTGACATTCGAAAGTTCTGTTGCCGTCTGAGATGCGTTGTATCCGAAATAGCTGCAATCGCTTTCTCTTAAGGTAATTTGATTTCCGCAAGTGTCTGTACATGTAGAGGGAGGAGAAACGCGGGCATGTCTGAATAACTTGCCTCCATCTTTCTAGTGTTTACCTCCAAGTGGGAACAGGTTGTTATGAAGCTGGATGTGGCGCCTTTTTTCTGATGTCATTTTCTGTGTGGGGCGAGGTCTTTCTGTGTCACTTTCTCTCCGAACTCGGTTTGTAAACGATCGATGAGACCATAAAAAGCTAAGAGCCGGAAAAATTATCCAATGAGGGAGACCTTAAACGAAGAGTTAGTGTGGCTGACACGATGCTTAGGCTAAATAATTATTTGTTTGAGGGGTTATCCGGCTTACTGTAGACATAGCTTTAGGCAGCTCGGTCTGGTTACTGGGAAGGAGCAACAAGGCAAGTGGGCGCAGTTGCCAATCCTGCCGATTCTTAAGCTTTTCTACACCAACAAATCATATTGAAGTTATCCAAGATCTCTTCTTTGTTGTCTGGCCTAACTTAGCCAAACATTGAACATTTAGGATGTGTGGTTGTGCGACGCTGGATGATCACATGATTAGTCATGCCAGCATTTTCTGATCTACTCATCATTGTGTTAACGTAAAAGGGGCAGATGACCAATCACTATCATGAACATTGCACTGACAACACAGCAACTTACTCTACTCAGGACTGGGATGAACAATATATCACAATAAATATGAAGAAGATAAAGACAGTCGACTTGCTACAGGAAATATTATTAATAATAACTTAGATTTATATTGCGCGTTTCTAAACACTCAAAGCGCTCACAGAGAAATAGGACTCAACATTCATTCACACCTGGTGGTGGTAAGCTACATCAGTAGCCACAGCTGCCCTGGGGTAGACTGACGGAAGCATGGCTGCCAGTTTGCGCCCACGGTCCCTCCGACCACCACCTATCATTCATTCATCATTCATTCACCAGTGTGTATGGCACCTGGGGCAAAGAGTGAAGTGTCCTGCCCAAGGACACAACGGCAGCGATTTTTTGGATGCCAATAGGTGAGAAACGAACCTGCAACCTTCAGGTTTCTGACCGGCCGCTCTACCCACTACGCCATGCCGCCCCACGGCAATATGGTTGCAGCTGCTAAAAAACAGGAGAGAAGCTGGCAGAAAATCACTGATACCTGAATTTACTGCATCATTAACAAACAGATAATGTATGCACTGCAGTATACTATTTTATTTTAATGGTGAAGTTGAACATTTTTGTTTTATTCTTTCAATTGCAACCAGGGTGATGTCAAACAAACGTGCTAGCAAATAAAAATGAAATATAAACACACATAAAAAAAGAATAAAGGATGCAGGCCACTGGCTAAGAAGCTGGCAGCATAATGAGGAAGACAAATGGAAGGAAATTAATTTCACTTTTATTGGAAGAAACTGAACCAACAATGGATGTGAGAAATTAAGAAATACTGAAAATGTAAACTATTATCAGTCATTTGAATGAACATCGTAAGTGCTTTGTTTCATCGTGTGTCATTCTAAATATTTGAAGAAGCAAGCTTTGATTAGACAGTCTCTCCAACTAAACGCTACAATTTCCTCATAATCATAGAGACAACTAAAAGGTTTTCCCAGTTACTAGCAAATACTCTTCCAGTAGTGTCTACGCCGATTCCACAGATTGTCAGTGATTATGGAAGTCCCTCAGAAACAACTGATTGGTCAGTGGGCGGTGGTTTCATTGGCTCTGAGTCGGACTGTTATTGGCCCTAATCTTGTATGCCACAATCTAGCTAGTTCCAGAGCAGGTTAGTTTTGTTGCATATAGTGGTATCCTCCTAGAAAACTTAAGCAGCTTTGTAAAACTACACTGGAAGTTGTGACATAATCCTCAAATGTATCCTGGATAAGCACAAATCCAGAATTGTATACAGTAGGGGCGAGAAAAAAAAGATCACATTTAGAATTAATCGCAATCCTTATTTGGAACAACTCTTAATCAATTGAAAAAAGAAAAATCAAAAATGTATTTAAAAGATTTTTTTTGTAATCTGTCCTGTCCAGCCACTCATGCAAATCATATTGTTGATGTAAATGATCATGTCTGCTGTACAGATTTACTTTAGAAAAGAGAAGTGTTGGATACTTCTTATTTGTATTTGACTTTATTAAATGTTTGTACAATTTTATCGAACAAAACCACTTTTCTTTTAAGTAATAAAGAAATTAACCAGAGATGTTTTTAATGGAAGAATGTAGTTAATCATAGAATTGGCACCCAATCAACGTTCCCGCGAAGGTGCGTGCATGCGCATTGCTCACATGCCCTCTGCGCACTTCAAATCTATGCTGCGCACAAAATTAAATCCTATCTGAACTATAAACAAAATAAACAGGTAACAATTTGTTCAGTATGATTTTGCAATGAAACTGTGAGTAACAAACGGCTACAACAGAGAAAACAAAGTTCGTTAACACTGTTAAATTATTAAGTCTGAGAGATGCTTTAAAATCCCATCTATCACTTTACTGAACAAAACTGTTTGTCGGCCGTTACCGCAACAAAAACATAGTAAAAAAAAAACTTCTACCCAGCAAAACTGGTCTGACGTACAAACCAGGTTTAAACCAACTCTTTGTCATCTGTCATATCGACAGCAGCTGTTCTCTCTCTCTCACTTTGCCAGTGATGCATTTATGGCCACACAAAAAGTCGAAGTACTCCAACAACACACAAAGTTTAAATTCCAGATGGTTACACTATGACTCCTACAACAAGTGTGCTTATTCTACTGTCATTTGTTAAGAATCTTAATTTGTGAAATGAATTTTAATCATGGAATGTTGTTACTAAATTACAGACATCCTAATAAAAATATATTTTTTACTCTGAAAGGAGTACAAATTATTTTCAAAGCTGGACCACCAGGGTCGGCAAACCCAAAATGTTGAAAGAGCCATATTGGACCAACAATACAAAAAACAAATCTGCCTAGAGCGACACGAAATGTAAAGTTGTGTATATGTCTTAAAATGAAGGAAACACATGACGTAAGTGTCTATATCAGCTATTCTAGCCTACTATTAAGGCTGAGACAAAAAATCTTTGCGCATTAATGCACAACATTAAACTTTTGGTAGAAAAAACGAGACAAAGAAGGAGTGGATGATTTTACATTTCACACTCACTATGGTGAGTTCGAGAACCGCCGAAATTAGTAGGACAAAACGATGTTAACCAAATACTCTCATCAGTGAAGCATACACACAAAAATATTAAACAGTGGTCTTTCTAACAATTGGAAGGTTTGTGTCATGTTTTTCCTCAAACAAAAAACATACAAAAACAAAAAAAAAATGTCCCCCCCTATTTTTTTCCATTTTCAATCTTTTTGAAAAAGTGCTCCAGGGAGCCACATGCGGCTCGAGAGCTGCGGATTGCTGACCCCCACCTAGACATGAAACACTGTAGCACACAGCTCATGAAAAACAAGATTGTATTTGTTGTATTCATTTAAGTGGGCCAAATCACTTGTTTTAGAAAAAAAATGTCATGAAAAGGACTGCTGTCATTTTATAATTAAAATAAAACATTTAACTTGTTATTAAATCAGCTTTGGAACAGGTGTGCTGCTGGTGTGGCCATAGTGTGCACGTCTGATGTTGCTCACCTGTGCTCCACTAAATGCTCAAGGAGTTTTTGTGTTTGGTCACACATATTAACAACGAGAGGGAACATTGCACCCAATGTTAGTAAAAAATTATTGATTATCGAGAATCAATTCTGAATTAAATTGTTACCCCCTCAAAATCGAATTGAATCAAATCGAGTGGTGCCCAGAGATTCAAGGCCCTAGTATACAGGCCCCAGGAAAACACCAGAATATTCCTAAAGGTTCTCCTGAGTGTATTGTACTGTATACAGTTTGTGTCCTGGGCCTGACTTTAAAGTGCATCCGGCAGTGGAGGCTCCTCTAAGGGGTCTTGGGGCACTAGGAGGTTAAACCCTTTACTAATGTTATCCCAGGTGGCTCTTGGCAAAGGCCTAGTACCTGACTGCCCCTTAGCCAGTGATACGGGGAAAACCTCAACGGCGGAGCAGGAGGGAGACGGTAGATTTAAGAACTACCACAACGGCTGCAATGGCAGGAGAAGGCTGCAGCAGAAAAGGGTCCCCATTCGTCTTGGACTCCATGCCACTGGACCCTGACCCGATTCTGTCAAGGATCATGAGGTGACTGTCTCTGCACCAGTCTCCCCACGTTAAACTAAGTCACGCACAGGCATTCTCTATAAAGGGATACACCCCTACCAGGGGGATCGTCATACTCGTTCGAGTGACTGCCGATGATGATGATGATGATGATGATGATGATAAAGTTTAGCAGTTGCATATTCAAAAACATTCTAAAACTGTCAGACATCAGTATAGTACATGGTCGCATCTGTGGCGTTATAGTGACCGCTATGTGTAGTTATAGGAACTTTTATTTTGATATTACAGCCAAATAATCACTAGTGTGACGTCATCTAAAAGCTCAGACAAAGTCAATTCCAACCACAAACAAATACATGGGTGAATGTGGAATTTAAGCAAGCAGTGCAAACCGGCATCTGTCATGAGTAATTTTATAAAACAAAAACACTAATGTGACAAATGTAGTCAAAATAATTTTTTTAAAGTGAACGCAAAGAGTCTCTGAGCCTCTTGACGTCACACATGTGCACTTATGTCCACGGAAGTAAACCTTCATATTTTTTTTGTTTTCAGTAGTGGTGCATTTTGTGCAACCGCAGTCAATATTTTGTTAAAGGGAAACATTATCACCAGACCTATGTAAGCGTCAAAATATACCTTGATGTTGCAGAAAAAGGACCATATATTTTTTTAACCGATTTCCGAACTCTAAATGGGTGAATTTTGGCGAATTAAACGCCTTTCTATTATCCGCTCTCGGGGCGATGACGTCACAACGTGACGTCACCTAGGTAGTCAATCCGCCATTTTCTCAAACACATTACGAACATCGAGTCAAATCAGATCTGTTATTTTCTGTTTTTTCGACTGTTTTCCGTACCTTGGAGACATCATGCCTCGTCGGTGTGTTGTCGGAGGGTGTAAGAACACGATCAGGGACGGATTCAAGTTGACTTACGTGGAGTGTGCATCGATTAGCACGGCATGTTAATCGATGCTAACATACTATTTAGGCTGGCTGTATATACATATTTCATCGTTATGCCTCATTTGTAGCTATTTTTGCATCCAGCCTTTCCCTCCACCCACATTTAATGCCAAACAAACACTTACCAATCGACAGATTCAAGTACACCAGTGGTCAAAAGATCCGAAAGTCCCTCGTCTGCACATTTTACTGGCGATGCTACGACAGACATGGCACAGAGATGTATGGATACCCTGCGACACTCAAAGCAGATGCATTTCCAACGATAAAGTCAACGAAATCACAAAGGTGAGGTTTGTTGATGTTATTGACTTATGTGCTAATCAGACATATTTGGTCGCGGCATGACTGCCAGTTAATCGATGCTAACATGCTATTTAGGCTAGCTGTATGTACAATTGTAGCTATATTTGCATCCAGCCTTTCACTCCAACCACATTTAATGCCAAACAAACACTTACCAATCGACTGATTTAAGTTGCTCCTGCACATTTTATCGGCGATGCTACAACAGACATGGCACAGAGATGTATGGATGCCCTGCGACACTCAGTCGTTGGTTAGAAGGCGATTACCGAATAGCTTCAATAGCTATTCGCTCAATAGCTTCAGTTTCTTCTTCAATTTCGTCTTCGCTATCTGCCTCCATACTCCAACCATCCGTTTCAATACATGCGTAATCTGTTGAATCGCTTAAGCCGCTGAAATCCGAGTCTGAATCCATGCTAATGTCGCTATATCTTGCTGTGCTATCTGCCATGTTGGCATCACTAAATGACGTCACAGGAAAATGGACGATGGATTTAAATATAGCGAAAATCGGGCACTTTAAAGCCTTTTTTCGGGATATTCCATGATGGGTAAAATTTTGAAAAATACTTCAAAAAATAAAATAAGCCTCTGGGAACTGATTTTTATTGGTTTTAACCCTTCTGAAATTGTGATAATGTTCCCTTTTAACCAAATATTTTGGCGCAGGCGATTAAGGAAGAAGAAGGTGAGAATTTTGTCTCCACCAGTGTGTGGGACATTTGCTTCATTCTGAGGAGTTGACGTTGAATCCTACACCATCATCTTTACTCCTGTTTAGTGCTCACTTGTCCACTATTTCTTTTCGTGACCGTAAGACAAAGGAAGAATGACCCGTTTGTCATCAAAAAGCAACAAACGGTCGGATGGACGCTACCTGAGAGTTGCATCGGATACATATCGGATTGATATCACTATACTGCTTTGCACTGTTCACATTGATGTGATAAAAAACATGTCACATATGGCTAAAAACATTGGAATGACCAGAGTGAATATGAACTTGTCACCCTTTGAAAGTCAACACAGAGCCCTCAAATCATAAGTTTCATACATTTTGCCGTAAGCTTTCACGCAGTTTTGGATCGCAGGGTTTTGCAGTCTGGCCATGTTGTGTACTTATTTGGACTTTAAGAAAAGGGCTCCAAATCAAGCTGTGAGGAAACAACAAAAGTAGGATCGAGTATTATTTTAATGTAATCTCGGCATGCGCATAAAAACACTTAATGTTAATGGTGTCATGATCTGTGGTCCGGATCATGTTTTGTTATGTTCTGTTAGTTTTGGACTCCATTAGTTCCTGTTTCTGTGCACCCTAGTTTGTTTTTGTTACCATGGTTACTTATTATTTCCACCTATCTCTGATTAGGGTTTGCCCGCTCACCTGCTGCACGAGCACTAATCAGAGGCGTTATTTAAGCCAGCCTTTGCCCGTCAGTCGGCCTGGCGTCATTGTTTGCTGCATGCAACAGTCACATAGGTTCATGTCTTGTTTTGAGTTTATGCTAAGTGTTTGCTTCATGCCTTGCTACCTAAGTCTGGTTTGTTACATGCCACAGTTCCCTGAGTATGGCTTGTCGCTAGTCCAAGTGCGATCAGCGAATTGCGCCTTTGCCTTATGTTCCGTTTTGTTTGTAGCTCTTTGAGTTTTGATGATAAAATCATGTTCCTACCTCACGCTTTCGTCCGGAGTCGTCCGTCTGCATGTTGGGAGAACGAACCCCGCAGTAAGCTCCGAAAACCACGACGTGACAATTGGCGAGTGTGCGCGTGTGCATAATGTTGTAACCGGGTGAATCTACATGCTGTTTATTGTCTACAATGTGTGGAAATAGCGGTGACAATTCCATGATGCATACGACTTTACATTTTCAAAATGAAATAAAATTATGATACTTTTGGAGAGGGTGGTTTCATCTGCAATCTGGGAAGGCTTTCACAAAGGAACATCTTGCAGACAGACTCAGGAAGAGGGTTATAAACGTGACTACGGAGGAAAATTTAGGGACAATTTAAACCAAAGCAATACACATACAGTGGGGCTAAAAAGTATTTAGTCAGCCACCGATTGTGCAAGTTCTCCCACTTAAAATGATACATGGATGATACAGCAGATGATTGGGAGAATGGCAAAATAGAACTTTTTGGTATAAACTCAACTCGTCGTGTTTGGAGGAAGAAGAATACTGAGTTGCATCCCAAGAACACCATGCCTACTGTGAAGCTTTGGGGTGGAAACATCATGCGTTAGGGCTGTTTTTCTGCTAAGGGGACAGGACGATGAATGGGGCCATGTATCGTGAGATTTTGAGCCAAAACTTCCTTCCATCATTGAAAGCTTTGAATGGTTGACCAAATACTTATTTTCCACCATAATTTACAAATACATTCTTTAAAATTCTTACAATTTGAATTTCTGGATTTTTTTTCACATTTTGTCTCTCACAGTTGAAGTGTACCTATGATGAAAATTACAGACCTCTGTCATCATTTTAAGTGGGAGAACTTGCACAATCGGTGGCTGTCTAAATACTTTTTTGCCCCACTGTATGTAGACCGCAAGGAAGTGTTTTGAATGTAGATTCAAATCATCATAGTTCCCCTTTCAGTTTGGATAGGTCTTTTCGTCTTTTGTTTTGAGCAGTTTCGATACGACCGCTATTAAAATGGTGGAAGATGGACAAAAGCAATCTGAGGTTTAGTTTCACGTGTAAAGAGTTGCAGTTTAGCCTCACTTGTGCACACTCGGGAGAAGAACAGTGCAGAAAAGTCTCCCGACTCACAGCCCATCCGTTCTATTTAAGAGCGCTCTTATTCCACAATAAATAAAACTGCCTCCCACCCGCTGACCCGTCTCCTCTCAATTCCACCTCAGTGCTTAGACTTCCCTCTAAATCAAGTGCTGGGAAATAGAATACAAGAGTAGAGAGAGAGGCCATACACTGGAGTCAGGGAGAATAAACAGACAAAGAGGGAGCGTGTACGTGGAGAAAATGAAAGGAAACTAAATTAGTCCTTTGGTGAGGGATGTGCCCTCTCACCTGCTCCAGTCTTCTCCTCTGTTTTCTTCATAATTCTACAGAGACCGCCACTCACTTCCACCGCGATTGTATCGTACATTATCAGACGTCGACTGCCGAGAACGTTTTTTATCTAGCTTGACATGCTCTATCTCCTGAGGATAAGCTGGCAGAGCATCCTTATACACACACGCTCATGTCAAGACTACTACCTGAAGGTTTAGCTCGGGCTTTCAAACTTGTTTTTTTTAAGGGGGATTGCTAACGTGGTGCTATTCCGATGATCGACTACAAACCTGACCGTACTGAAGTCCTCATCGTGATGTTGTTTATTTGGAGAATGTATTTTTCATATTCATGCAAGGCCATGTCTTGTTGCTTGAGGTGGGAATCTTTGGGCACCTTGAGATTCGATTCATAATTGTTCCCTGTGATGTATTATTTGGTAAATACATTGTAATAAAACCTTTTCAAAACAGCTGGGCTGCTGACGTACAACTTATACGCGCCGTGTTGGCCTAAAATACATCTGGTTAGAAATGTACTGTATTCTCCGGATCATAAGCCAGTACTTTTTTTCTATGCTTTGCAACCTGCAGTCAATTTACGGCCAGAATATTTTGTATTCAACGAATAGTTTTCGTGAACTACCAGAGAGATACTGAAATGGTCTTTTGTAGTTTGTGTCATATTTTCCTCACTGCAGGTGAATGTCTCTAGTATCTCTTTTAGTTTAGCACCTTGAACCGGACGTACAAGTGCCATATTATTTCTTCATATGTCACTCCAAGCGACGTTTGTAAGTGTTACAATATAACTAAAACAATTCATACTTACTAAATAGTCACATATTTGATAGTAGTGTTTTAATGCATACTTTGAGGCGTTATAGAAATGTAATCAAGCTAGCATTCTTAGCATTAGCTAATATGGTAACATTTTTACAATGGCCTTATTTTTGTATTGTTTCAGTTTCACAAATTCCTCGGTAAATTCACCAAAACGTCACCGTGGAGTAATTGATTCGGTTTAGCTGATTGGAGAGGTAGCCTACACAGCTAGTGGGTTCATGACGATGACCTTTGTTTTGTTTGATCAGCCATTTTACTGCCGCGTTACAGACACCGTTTCGAAACAGTTATGGTAATGTAATTAAACATTGAAACAATATTTCCGTGCAAATAAATCATTCTACAACATATACTCAGTATCTGCGGCTTATAGTCCGGTGCGGCTAATATAAAGACAAATATTTTACTTCTCTAAAATTTAGTGGGTGCGGGTTGTATACCCTATTTTTCGGGGTATAAGTCGCTCCGGTGTATAAGTCGCACCTGCCTAAAATGCATAATAAAGAAGGAAAAAAACATATATAAGTCGCACTGGAGTATAAGTCGCATTTTTGGGGGGAAATTTATTTGATAAAACCCAACACCAAGAATAGACATTTGAAAGGCAATTTAAAATAAATAAAGAATAGTGAACAACAGGCTGAATAAATGTACATTATATGACGCATAAATAACCAACTGAGAAGGTGCCTGGTATGTTAACGTAACATATTATGGTAAGAGTCATTCAAATAACTATAACATATAGAACATGCTATAAGTTTACCAAACAATCCTAATTGCGGAATCCGATGAAATCTTATACGTCTAGTCTCTTACGTAAATGAGCTAAATAATATTATTTGTTATTTTACAGTAATGTGTTAAAAAATTCACACATAAGTCGCTCCTGAGTATAAGTCGCAGCCCTGGCCAAACTATGAAAAAAACTGCGACTTATAGTCCGAAAAATAAATTACCAGAAAATATGCTATTTCAAAAATGTTATTTACAAAAATCACAGAACGTTAATTAATCTAATTACAGCAACCCAACTCCAACTCTATCCCAGCTTTACAATATTTAGGACACACATTTACAAAGCAATTCAAAAGTCATACAAAGACATTATTTATTAAATACAATGCGAAAAAGAGGAAATCACAAAATTAAAGAGGCTGTTTGCAACATTGGATGGCTAAAGGGCGCTAACTTGTATTTGTATTTTAAGCATTATATCCCGCTCTCTTACGGCTTACGATAATGATAGTGATTTGGATTCATTGAATTAATGTATATTCTATCATAACAACAACATGACTGCCAATTGTTTGTTGCTTCTCTAAGACTGCTTTTGTGCATGCGAGTGATGGTAAAAGTGGTTCTTTTTACTGACTCGGGTACCTGTGAGTTACTCACCATGATGAGTGAAAAGGTAGAGAAAAGCCACTTTACTACAAGTTATCTCTTGAACTCCATAGTGTTTTTTACTTTCTTCATCAAAGTGCTGGCACACACAACTTTATTTGGCCCCATGGTGGCTTATTTTACAGTTGTACTCAATAAATATAAAAGTACAAAAACTGAGTCACCGATGCGTGGAATTCTTTGTTCGGATACCCCATTCCACAGACTCATATGCAAGCTAACAAACTTGTTTTACACAATCTGACCAAGACACTATACAAAAATCAGGGCAACAATTTTGTCAAAAAGTGAATAATACAAAAATATATTTTTAATATTTTATTTATTTATTTATTTTTTTAAATATGTCATGCATTTTTTGTTATACTTTTAGTGATCATGGCTTACAGTTTTTAAAAAACACAACTTTTATCAGATTCCCTCATCACACAAATTGCATCCGCAAAAGTTTGCACGTGGTTACTGCAGGCTAAAGCTCGCTCCCACACGATTCACTTGATTTACTCAGCACAGAGCGCATGTGCAGAACAACGCACATGATTGGCGACCGCACATGTCTCGCTGTCAACCCTCACAAGGCGCGTGGGTCGTGACTCGCACACTCGTAAAACATAATTCCATTTAATAACAGCTGCTAAAGTTAATGCTGCACAGCTTCAGAGGTGGCAGTATTAATTCAAAAATTGTGAAAACAATTAAAGATAAGTTCACTTTGTCTTGATAAACACCAGCTTTTATTCACACCTGATAGGCTCCAGCATCCCCCGCGACCCCGACAGGGACAAGCGGTAGAAAATGGATGGATGGATATACCCACAGTTGCAATAGTTTTTGCCAACCACTCATGCCTCTCTCTCTGCCTGTGGGCTCCTCATGCAACAACAAATAATATTAATGCAAATTAAATGAGTTAGCTATATTGCCATAATGGGACAAATAAAAGTCTGTCTAGCGTATGTGATGGCAGAAGTGGTTAAAAGGTTGTATACACCGAAGAAAATGCTCACAACTCTCAGATTTTTGAGAGATATTCCCAACATCCGACGTCCAAACCTACACACTAGAGCCAATTTAGTGTTGCCAATCAACCTATCCCCAGGTGCATGTCTTTGGAGGTGGGAGGAAGCCGGAGTACCCGGACGGAACCAACGCAGGGAGGAAATGTAAACTCCTTACAAAAAGACTCCAAGCCCTTGAATCGAACCCAGGAATTGTAAGGCACAAGCACTGACCATTGTTATACCGTGCAGTCTGTCAACATCCATCCATTTTCTACCGCTTATTCCCTTTGGGGACGCGGGTGGCACTGGTGCCTATGTCAGCTACAATCGGGTGGGAGGCAGTGTACACCCTGGACAATTCGCCACATCATCGCAGGGCCAACACAGATAGACAGACAACATTCACACACTAGGGCCAATTTAGTGGTGCCAATCAACCTACCCCCAGGTGCATGTCTTTGGAGATGGGAGAAAGCCGGAGTACCCGGGGGGAACCCACGCAGTCACGGGGAGAACATGCAAACTCCACACAGAAAGATCCCGAGCCCGGGATTTAACCCGGGACTACTCAGGACCTTCGTATTGTGAGGCAGACGCACTAACCCACCTACCAGCGTGCTGCCCAGTCTGTCAACATATAAAAGCAAATTCTTTGGAGAAAATAAAAACTATATGCAAACTGAACAACAGTACAATATCACAATATAATTCAACGGTGCAATATTAAATGCAACAACTTTCTTTGGAGACAACAGGCTCAGAAAGACGCAAATTCAGTTTTCAACGATTCCTTCCTGACTTGCCGACGTCGATGGTTCTGCTCCAATGACCAGTGGGTTAGTGTCTGTGAGTCATCATTCATCGATGAACGATGATTCAGTGGGACTCATCGTTCACTTTGTAGTGCCTTCACTTAGTATATATGATACAGTGCGTCGTCGCACACATGCCTACCGGTGACACAGCAAGTGACTCAGCTCGGGCAGGAAGTGGAAAGGAGAGTTGATATGGGGCTAGTTCATATACAAACACGCAATTAGACTAACAGTGTCAGGCTTGTCCCTGACAGTTTGGTTATGTTATAGTTTTTCCTCTGTTTGTCTTTATTTCCTGTCAGCGCTTTTATTTTGGTTGTTTCCTGCTTTTCTCCCTGAGCGCTGTTTCCCCTCATCTGCTGCTGATTGGCACCTGGCAACACCTGGTGTCAATCAGCTGGCTGCTATATAAACCTGCTTTACCCTCCAGTCAGTTCTGGGGTATTGCCGTTGTCGCCATAAGCTACAATCTATAATCTGTGACCTGCATGCTGTAGCTGTTTGCAGCTTGATGTCTTTTTGTTCCTAGTTACTGTTTGCTGGTTCCTGTTTCCAGTTTGCCTATTCCTGGTTCCTGGTTTGTGTATTTTCTTTATTTAAGACATTAAATTATGTTTTCCTGCACCAAGCCTGCCATCTCTCCATATTGGAGTTTGTCACCAACACCTCGTGACAAACAGGGGTATAATTAATTACATGTTAAATGGTTTATTCTCTTGATTGGCGAGTCACTGACCGAGTTACTAACAATTCTTTCCTGACTCTCACATCACTTGACCGGTAAAAAATGCTGTTACACAAATTTAGTAATACTGCAAAATATAGACGGTTAGAACACAGACATGTTCTGTTAAAGGCCTACTGAAACCCACTAGTACCCGCCACGCAGTCTGATAGTTATACATCATTGATGAAATATTAACATTGCAACAGATGCCAATACGGCTTTTTTAGTTTACTAAATTACAATTTTAAATTTCCCGGGAGTTTTGTCTTGGAAACATTGTGTAATGATGATGTGTACGCAGGACGTCACGCGTTTTTAGGAAGTATGAGCGCTACGCACACACAGAGCTAAAAGTTGTCTGCTTTAACGGCATAATTACACAGTATTTTGGACATCTGTGTTGCTGAATCTTTTGCAATTTGTTCAATTAATATTGGAGAAGTCACAGTAGAAAGATGAAGTTGGGAAGCTTTAGCCTTTAGCCACACAAACACACGGTGATTCCTTGTTTAAAATTCCCGGAGCTGAAACTTTACTATGGATCAGAGTGCGTTCAAGCAGTCATGGATACTATCGAATGTCAACCAGCAGGTTTCGGTGAGAAAATTGTGGTTAAAAAGTCGCCACTTACCGGATATCAGCTGAGCTTGTGTTGTCCGTACAGCTGCCGTCGACACCCGTGAGACATGGTGTCAACACACCCGTGAACAAACCCCTCCGACTGACAGGTAATATTAAACTCACTAAAACACTAGCAACACAATAGAAAGATAAGGGATTTCCCAGAATTATCCTAGTAAATGTGTTTAAAAACATCGGAATAAGTCCCAATGCTATCGCGTTTTTTTTTTTTAACTCTATTTTTTTCTTTTTTTTTCTAGTCCATCGCTATCAATATCCTCAAACACAAATCTTTCATCCTCGCTCAAATTAATGGGGAAATTGTCGTTTTCTCGGTCCAAATAACGGTTTTTGTTGGAGGTTCCCATTAAAATCAAGGTGAATATGTGAGGAGCCCCCACACTTGCGACGTCATTGTCTGCGACTTCCGGTAAAGGCGAGGCTTTTTCAGAAAGTACCAAAAGTGGCGAACTTTATCGTCGATTTTCTCTACTAAATCCTTTCAGCAAAAATATGACAATATCGCGAAATGATCAAGTATGACACATAGAATGGACCTGCTATCCCCGTTTAAATAAGAAAATCTCATTTCAGTAGGCCTTTAAACCATTAATGGTAAAATACTGTAAGCTAGCAAATGGTGTTCTTGTTATATTTTTTGCTTTGAAAAGTGTAATAAAGTTACAAACAACAACTTTATTAAAAGGGACAGTATCAATATTAATAATAATAATATCAATAATAGTTTTTTGGTTTTCATCCATTCATGAATTGAAAAAAAAAAAAGTTTTTGTTTGAATTGCTTTTTGAAAATTATAAATCCATTTGAAAAAAAAATAAAGAAAAGTTGTGATTTCAATGCGAATCTATTTTTTGAACACCCCTACTCGTCACTGTCATTGGTGGAGTTTGTGTGTGTACCATATTTTTCGGACTTAAAGGCGAACTAAAAATCAAATTTTCTCAGAAATTGACAGTCCACCTTATATCTCCAAGCAATGTTATTTGGTACACGGTGCAATGATAAGTGTAACCAGTAGAGGGCAGTCACACACAAGAGATACATGTGGACTGCAGGTTGACTGACGCCTCTTCAATAAATGAATCAAGCCCAAAACGTTGATGTTTCATTGAGAAAATAAAAAATTACACACAGCGCTCAAAACTATGTCAAAATGTTTTAGTACGACTTTGGTAAGTTATTAAGCTACGATTGTTGGAGCATTACACCTACTGTAGTCAGAAGTGTTGTGCTTCAAAATACGGGTTTTAATATGGTGTGTGTATAAAGACCCCAAAATTGTACGTTTCGTTTCGACCTATATTGCAAAACCAATTTGATTCTTGCGGTTGTGTATTTGGGATCTGCACAAGTCGTAGTCGATAAACTCGTTCTTTTTCCTCCATCCTCTTGTTGATGGGCATTCATTCTCCGCTGTTGCCATTTCTAAAATAAAGAAGCATACAGTTCTAACTTATACCTGTCAGTAAACCTGCTATGGAAGTCTTAAAAGCTACCGGTACAACAAAGATGACGGGGAGAAGACGCTGTTGAAGTGGAACCATGTAAATAAGTGAAGTATTTATATAGCGCTTTTCTCTAGTGACTCAAAGTGCTTTACATAGTGAAACCCAATATCTAAGTTACATCCATCCATCCATTTTCTACCGCTTGTCCCTTTTTGGGTCATGGGCGGTTGCTGGAGCCTATCTCAGCTGCATACGGGCGGAAGGCGTCGTACACTTTGGACAAGTCGCCACCTAATCACAGGGCCAACACAGATAGACAGACAACATTCACACTCACAAACACACATTTGGGACCATTTAGTGTTGCCAATCAACCTATCCCCAGGTGCATGTCTTTGGAAGTGGGAGGAAGCCACACTACCCGGATGGGAACCCACGCAGTCACGGGCAGAACATGCAAACTCCACACAGAAAGATCCCGAGCGCAGGATCAAACCCAGGACCTTCATATTGTGAGTCAGACGCACTAACCCCTGTTCCACCTTCCAAAATGTAATACTGCTTGTTGATTAGTGATTTTGGAGTAATTATGTGAATACCACAGAGCATTTCTATTCTGCAATTCTCAGCAATCCAAACTATAATATACAGTGTGGCAAAAAAGTATTTGGTCAGACACCGATTGTGCAAGTTCTCCCACTTAAAATGATGACAGAGGTCTGTAATTTTCATCATAGGTACACTTCAACTGTGAGAGACAGAATGTGAAAAAAAAATCCAGGAATTCACATTGTTGGAATTTTAAATAATTTATTTGTAAATTATGGTGGAAAATAAGTATTTAGTCAACCATTCAAAGCTCTCACTGATGGGATGCTGACTTGGGATGTAACTCAGTATTCTTCTTCCTCCAAACACGACAAGTTGAGTTTATACCAAAAAGTTCTATTTTGGTTTCATCTCACCAAATGACATTCTCCCAATTATCTGCTGTATCATCCATGTATCCATTTTGGTATAAACTCAACTTGTCGTGTATCCAAAATGCATACATGGATGATACAGCAGAGGAATGGGAGAATGTCATGTGGTCAGATGAAACCAAAATAGAACTTTTTGGTATAAACTCAACTTGTCGTGTTTGGAGAAAGAATAATACTGAGTTGCATCCCGAGAACACCATACCTACTGTGAAGCATGGGGGTGGAAACATCATGCTTTGGGGCTGTTTTTCTGCTAAGGGGACAGGACGATTGATCCGTGTTAAGGAAAGCATGAATGGGGCCATGTATCGTGAGATTTTGAGCCAAAACCTCCTTCCATCAGTGAGAGCTTTGAATGGTTGACCAAATACTTATTTTCCACCATAATTTACAAATAAATTATTTAAAATTCCTACAATGTGAATTCCTGGATTTTTTTTCACATTCTGTCTCTCACAGTTGAAGTGTACCTATGTTGAAAATTACAGTCCTCTGTCATCATTTTAAGTGGGAGAACTTGCACAATCGGTGGCTGACTAAATACTTTTTTGCCCCACTGTATATTGACACGTTCCAAACAACACACAGTTTCCATAATCCCACATTTTCTGCGACAAATTGTAAGTGAAAGGGAATGGACAGGTTTGACAAGTTCCACATTTGTCATATTTGTCTGCCAAATCAGAGCACTCTAAAGACTATGGAAGCCATCATACCTGTCGCTGTATGCAGCTGCAGCAGTAGCAGCTGGCTGGGCATATCTGTAAGATGCATATCCGCCCTACGAAAGAGACAATGGATTTCAATCATCCCTAATTGTAAACAAATAAGTAAAGTTTCAACATTTAATCAAATACTCATAAATAAAACATTTAACTTGACTGATGATGCAGTCTATTAACTGTGGAAGAAATACATTTAGATGAGAACTCACATATATTTCTGCCCCATAAAAGCCATCCTGGTAGACCACACTGCTGACAGAAATAAGAGAGAGGATGCATCTTTTAGATTAAATACTTTTTAAATAAAGAGACAATGCAAAATATGAGAGAGCTGAAAAAGGTTAAACATCTTCAGTTGTGCCTATTAGGTCTTTATTTTCCTAAAATAAAAAGTAGTTGTGCATTAACTTCCACTTGACCTTCAATAACCCCTCAGTCATAATGCTAATGATTTTACAATAATAAATACCAAGAAAGAAAATGATAGCAGCAGCTTCTCCTTTTAAAGGGAGGCTGTTCAATTTTGTCACATTCCACTTTGCAGTTTAAGACACTTTATGAATGTCTGAAGAACATTTTGCATTATATTAATTTATATTATTATGTGTTGTCTACCTTGTACTTTTTTTGGTGTCATTGCCTGAAATAAATGAATAAATGAATGAAAAATAAAAATGAACATTCCGTTTTCCTTTACTATGTTAAGTGTTTTCGTGACAAGACAACACACACGGGTTTTGAGGTTAAAGGATCATTTTGATTTCCTGAAACATAATCCAACGTGCTCAGAAGTGAATTACAAATCAGCTTTTATGTTGCACGACGTTGTGGTCGAAATTGGAATTGCAACAAAACAAAATTGTATTCTACACTCCACTGCCATCTGGCGGCTAAAGTGGATAGTGCACCCCCACAATTTGTCCCGTTCTATGTGTCAGGTAAACCGTGACAAATGGGGCCATATCCAATCCACTTGATTTATATAGCACATTTCAAAAAACAATAGAAGTTTTACAAAGTGCTGCACAGAAGTTGAGACATACTTACTAGGACAGTGGTTCTCAAATGGGGATACGCGTACCCCTGGGGGTGCTTGAAGGTATGCCAAGGGGTACATGAGATTTTTTTTTTTTTTTAATTCTAAAAATAGCAACAACTCAAAATCCTTTATAAATATATTCAACAAAATATGAATGTACGTTCATAAATTGTGAAAAGAAATGCAACAATGCAATATTCAGTGTTGGCAGCTAGATTTTTTGTGGACATGTTCCATAAATATTGATATTAAAGATTTATTTTTTTGTGAAGAAATATTTCGAATTAAATTCATGAATCCAGATGGATCTCTATTACAATCCCCAAAGAGGGCACTTTAAGTTGATGATTACTTTTATGTGTAGAAATCTTTATTTATAAATTAATCACTTGTTTATTTTTCAACAAGTTTTTAGTTATTTTTATATCTTTTTATCCAAATAGTTCAAGAAAGACCACTATAAGTGAGCAATATTTTGCACTGTTATACCATTTAATAAATCATAAACTGATGACAAAGTGCTGTATTTTACTTCTTTATCTCTTGTTTTCAACCAAAAATGCTTTGCTCTGATTAGGGGGTACTTGAATTAAAAAAAATGTTCACCGGGGGTACATCACTGAAAAAAGGTTGAGCACCACTGTACTAGGAGAGTCAGTAATATAAAACATTTAACTATAAAATAATAAATACATCAGAGAAAATAAAATAGACACAACTCTCATGCTGGTTTAAAAGCCAAAGAGAAAAAATATGTTTAAAGACGGGATTTATAACTTATTAAAGAGGGAGCCGTGCAAATATGAATCCCCTTCTTAGTGTAGGCTTAACTCTCTTATGCTTTTTTTTTTTGTTGTGGTATGAAATAATCCATTTTCACGATCCAAACATTTAAACCTAAATGATCTGCTAGCTGAGAATGGGCCTCGATTTATTCGTCAGATCAATGTTTTTGAAATAACATTTTTACAATAGTGGAAAAATTGCAGGGGAGTGTGACTAAATACTTTTTTAAAGTCTCTAGCAAAAATGTGTGTTGCAGTACCTGTAACCGTTGAAGACCTCTGCTCAAAATTGATGGACAGAATCAAGCACCAAAAAGGACAAGACATTTTCTACAATATATAAAGCTATGAAGTATATCACATAATTGTAATTAATTGTTGTGATTAATTACAAGAGCAAATTAACATCCTTAAAACGGGACCATTCATCATGTTTTTTTGTATTGTTTCCCACACTAGTTACTTTTTACATTTCCACTGCAGATACCTTTGACTTCCTGCACATGGCATATCATTCGCCAATAAGTGGCGTCCACAAGCACAGTGGCTGCGGCAGATAGGCCGTTCCTCTTCGTGAAGTGCCATGCACTCTCAACCACGATCTGCTGTTGCCGTTTCTACTTTTGCAGTCTTTTCATTATTGCCGCCTCATTACCTTGTCTTCCTCCCAGGCACATTGATCCACTCCAGCTGCACATTTTTGCCTCGAGTTTCCTATTGTGCTCGCTTGTTTGTTCCTTTTCCGTGGTGCTCTTTGTTTTTTTTTTATTCCCATGTCACCAGTCCATACCTGATTTTTGTCTGTTGGTCTATTCGTGAACACTACATTAAAGTCTGTATTTTGCCAATTCTGCCTCTTTGTATCACACGGTCTTATCTATTCCAGCTTTATCGTATTAATCTCTTATCTTTTCACAGCCTTCTGCCTGTCATCTGCATTTCTTGGTCTTTTATTATTTGTGTCAGCACTCTTGTATTTGTTACCTTCTTGAGACCGACGAAAAATGCCTCCCTCTTTAGGACCACCCTTTCTAGATAAATAAAGATAAGTATTTACAACATTAATAATATATACATACTATGCAAATATAAAAAAAGTTTGTTGGGAAAAATTAGTTGGAATTTCACAAGAAAAGCTTAGAATTTTGGTAGTATTATAATAAAAGTCGTCATTTTACTCAACAAAAGTCATAATTTTGCAAAAAAAACCTGAAGATTTGTGCAATATTATGATGAAAGTTAGCATTTTACTCAATATCAGTTGCAATTTTACAAGAAAAAGCTTTACATTTTGGCAATTTAATGAAAAGAGTTGGGATTTTCATTGACAAAAGTCACCATTTTATAAGAAAACTTTAAAATTTTGGCAATATCATAATACTAATCTGAATTTTACTTGGCATTTACTCAAAAAATATGACTTTTACAAGAACAACAAAAAAATTGGCAATATTGTGATAAAAGTGAACATTTTTATGACAAATGTCACCATTTTGCATTAAAAAGTCATAATTTTACATAAAAAAGGAAATAAGTTTACAATAAAATATTGCAATATACAGAAACAGAAAGAAAATGAGAAACTGTTCCCAATTGTATAAGAAATAAGTCGACACATTTTGAGAAAAATATGTTTTTTTATTGTTGTTTGTAATTGGGTTTTAATCATCATTATTTACTTCGAGTTATTAAAGTATGTATCTACATACATATTTATTTTATTTGTTTTATTAATTTTGGCCAAAGGGGGCGCATTTCAATTTCTAACACACACTTGTTATTTCACATGCTGACCAGAGAAGGAGCACTTTTAAAACCCACACACACTCAATTTGAAAAATCCCTTCTTTTTGGGACCACCCTCATTTTGACTGATTTCACCATTTGGTATGCAAATGAGACAGTATCTATTAGATGCAATGAGTTTCTGTATTGGGACCATGATTTATGTCCTAACTTGTTCACCGGTCCTCATATGGAAGGTACTTTTCCTTGTTGATGTCTCAAGAAGGGTAGAAATGCAAGAACACACACACACACTTGTTCAGATAACACGATCTTGCTCTGTCTGGGGGGGCCCATTTGAGTGTGCAGGCTAGGTCATAGCAGTTCAGTCACAGCAGAAAAAAGAGCGACACAGAAAAAAAGAAAGACAAATTGGGCCATTCTGGAATCAAAGAGCAATTTTCCGCTCTATTAGAAAATGTCCTTTTTGTTTTCCACTCACCATTCTTCTATTATGGCACGCGTGTGCGTTTAAATGTGTGTGTGAGACTGGTGATGTTGTTATATGTGAACATATGCATGTCACTCACGCGCCATAGGCAGGGATAGGAGGGGGAGGCGGTGCAGCACGGAATGTGTTAAAGACAGCCCGGCCCCTCCCTCTCAAATGGGCCCCTCTATAGGCCACTGTTGCCCCTGTGGTGGGGTATGGAAACCCTGTGACTGAAAGAGAAATCACACAAAAACAAAATGCATGGGTTAATTTTTTTTGTACAAATACTTAAATAAACAGCCATTATTTGGGGAATGTCTCTCAGATTTGCAGGCCAAGGATGTCAAACTGGTTTTCATCGAGAGCCACATCGCAATGGACCCCAGAGGGCCATTTAGAAAAATAAATAATACAAATATATGAAAATGTTCCTCATGATATTGTAAATATAATACGATATGATACACGATTAAAGAAGCTTTTAAATCTGTTTTTTATCTTTTCAACAAATTACTGTGGAAAAAAAGGTACATTCTGGCATAAAAACTGGAGGCTCAGTTGCCAGAATTTTATCATAAAATTTACCATGTTTGTTTTTTCAGCATACCGTATTTCCTTGAATTGCCGCCGGGGTGCTAGTTAATTTAAAACCTCTTCTCACTCCTGCGCTTATCAAAGGCATGCT
Organism: Nerophis ophidion; assembly: GCF_033978795.1. Taxonomy (NCBI): domain Eukaryota; kingdom Metazoa; phylum Chordata; class Actinopteri; order Syngnathiformes; family Syngnathidae; genus Nerophis; species Nerophis ophidion. The sequence goes on from NC_084618.1 coordinate 45,130,052, forward strand.
GTAAAATTAAGCATGCGCTAATTATTTTAAAACCTCTTCTCACTCCGGCACTCACCAAAGGCATGCAAAAAAAATTTGAGTGTGATGTAAGCTTGGACCTTAAATCCTACTGAATTGCTCTTAATCATCTTCCCTATGCGATTTCAAATTACCGGTATTGAAATCAGCCTCTTCCATTTTGAAAAAAATGACGGAGTAAGTGTCACTCGTGACGTCACGAGTTTGACCAGGCGGTAATACTAAGCATGCGCTAATTATTTTGCGAAGCGAGTTTAACCCGGCAGTAATTCAAGGCAGGCGCATACTATATGCCCTGCGGCGATTCAAGGAAATACGGTATTCCTGTAAATGGAAAAAAAAAGACCACCATTTTTTTTACAGTGGTATGTTAGTGAAATTATTTCACAAAACAAATAAAAAATCATCAAACAGTATATTATAACAGTAAAAATGTCTCTAAATAAAACCCCGGAAGACAAGATCACTTGTCTTCCTGGCGGTCAGCTCCTACAGATCCAATCAGAGGATTTAAAAAAAGAAGTAAGCAGAGCCCACAACGGAGCCTCCTCATTGGCTGATGCGATATATAGTGAAGTGCGTGCACCGTGCAAACTTGTTTTCAGTAAAGCATGGCTGCCGAACACTCACCTGGAAAGATGGCATTACCTGTGCTTGCTATTACAACGTAAACTGCTAAAGAACCCCAAAAGAGGAAATCAAAGGAAGAAAAGAAAGACGGTAAGCTTACTGTTGGCCTTGGCTTGCCATCAAAGTTGGCCTATACGATATATATTATATAATATATTATTATATATTATTATTTCGATGGTGGTCCGTGCGGTCAAACTAGACATTTTAGCAGGGTAATGCCAACAATCTGTCCCGACTCCCAACTAAAATATTGCTGCGTACCGTATTTTTCGGACTTTAAGTTACAGTTTTTTTCATAGTTTTACAGGGGGTGCGACATATACTTCGGAGCAACTTATGTGTGAAATTATCAACACATTACCGTAAAATATCAAATAATATTATTTATCTAATTCGCGGACGAGACAAAGAAAATGTCAGCAATCGTCACACACACGTCAACCAATAAGAATTCGGCGAGGGAGGGTCATTGCAGAAGTGCATTGTGGGTCATGGAATGCTAACTGCTATATGCTTTATGGTACTGCCGTAGCTATTAAAATGAATAATTTCATCATTGGCAGTAACTTATGAAAACTGAGAAACGCTGAACAAAAATGGCACCGAAAAGGAAATCATGTACTGCAGATTACAAGCTGGACGTAGTGAAATATGTAGCAGAACACGACAAGAGGAAGCCGTGCATACCTTTGGAGTTGGCAGAGTTGTTTAGAAGCGACATCGAGGAAGAAGATTTCATGGGATTTATCGATTAGAAGTGACGGATTGTTTGGTAAACGTATAGCATGTTTTAAATGTTATAGTTATTTGAATGACTCTTACCATAATATGTTACGTTAACATACCAGGCACCTTCTCAGTTGGTTATTTATGCCTCATATAACGTACACTTATTCAGTCTGTTGTTCACTATTCTTTATTTATTTTAAACTGTCTTTCAAATGTCTATTATTGGTGTTGGATTTTATCAAATACATTTCCCCCAAAAATGCGATGTACAGTATATATGTTTTTTTCCTTCTTTATTATGCATTTTAGGCCGGTGCGACGTATGCTCCGGATCGATTTATAATCCAAAAATTACGGTAATTTTACAAATACATATGGCTAATCGACATCAGTAAAATGTGGCAGAATTACTTAGTGAACCATCTTCATCTTGCAAGAAGCATAAACAAGAGAAATCTACAGCTTAAGACTCGTCAATTGCCATTTGAAGTTGCTTGGAGTAGGATTCGGATTCTGCTGTGTATCTGGCAACCGCAATCATGGAGAGTGGTTGGGCATTACAGAATTATGACCGTGATTGTGGTAACATTTCTGGCCACATTACTACACATAAATGATAAATGGGTTGTACTTGTATAGCGCTTTTCTACCTTCAAGGTACTCAAAGCGCTTTCACACTACTTCCACATTTACCCATTCACACACACATTCACACACTGATGGAGGGAGCTGCCATGCAAGGCGCCAACCAGCACCCATCAGGAGCAAGGGTGAAGTGTCTTGCTCAGGACACAACGGACGTGACGAGGTTGGTACCAGGTGGGATTTGAACCAGGGACCCTCGGGTTGCGCACGGCCACTCTCCCAATGCGCCACGCCGTCCCCATGGCACCTTTAAGGCTTTCGTGGGCCAATTTAATGAAGTGGCACACCAGATCTGAACTTATATTTAATTAAATACACTGCAAAGACCAAATATTTAATGTTCGAACTGAGAAACAACATTTTTTTGTGCAAATAATCATTAACTTAGAATTGATAAGCAGCAACACCGTGTTGGCCCTGCGATGAGGAAGCGACTTGTCCAGGATGTACATCGCCTTCCGCCCGAATGCAGCTGAGATAGGCTCCAGCATCCCACGCAACCCCGAAAGGCACATACGGTAGAAAGTTGAAGGATGGATAGACCACATTTCAGAAAAGTTGGCACAGGGGCATGTATACCACTGTGTTACATGGCCTTTCCTTTTAACAACACTTAGTAAACGTTTGGGAACTGAGGAGACCAATTCTTGAAGCATTTCAGGTGGAATATTTTCCCATTCTAGCTTGATGTACAGCTTAATTTGTTCAACAGTCCGGGGTCTACGCTTAACAATGCGCCACACATTTTCAATGGGAGACAGGTCTGTACTACAGGCAGGCCAGTCTAGTATCCACACTCTTTAATATGAAGCAACACTGTTGTAACACATGCAGAATGTGGCTTGGCATTGTCTTGCTGAAATAAGCAGGGGCGTCCATGAAAAAGACATTGCTGGGATGGCAACATGTTGCTACAAAACCTGCATGTACCTTTCAGCATTAATGGTGCCTTCACAGATGAGTAAGTTAGCCATGGCCTGGGCATTAATACACCCCCATACCATCACAAATGCCGGCTTTTAAACTTTGCGCCTCGAACAGTCTGGATGGTTCTTTTCCTCTTTGGTGCAGAAGCCTTAAAGGTGCCATATGTAGCAATGTGGCCAGAAATGATACTACGATCACAGTCAAAATCCTGTAGTCCCCTCCCCCTCTCCCTAACTGAGGTTGTCAGATAGGCAAGATCTGGCACCCAAGCCTAGAGTTTGACACCTGTGGCTTATAGGGAGGCTTTTCAAACAACCTGTCCAGTTACAATTGTCCAACCTACTGCTGCAGGTCATGCTGAAGAATTTAGAGGTAGTCTTTTTTCATCTTTCCGTTCACAAGGAGCCGTGCAGTTGTTTCCACCGGCTGCAAAACAACCCTGGAGCATAATAACAACACCATCTTACCTAACAGGGGCCGTCCCAACGGACCACACAGTTTTCCTCGGGAACTGAGTTGTTCAAACTTTTTCCACAAAGGGTTACCATAAAGAAAAAGTGAAGGATGCGGAGGGGACATTTTGACAGATTTTATGCATTAAAGATGCTTAAACCAACTCAATTCAGGTCCCTGTAAGCCACATGTGTAAAACTCGAGACGGGGGGCCAGATCTGGCTCGCCCTATCATTTTATACGGCCCGTCAAAGCCTGGGAATAATTTGCGTCAAAAAATATTTTTTCTATTTTCTTACTAAATGTACTCATTCTTTCCATTTTGACAGAATAAATGAAATTGCATCTCTTTTAAACTGTAATATTATATAATATTGCACAATATAATATATTACAATACATTCCAAACATGTTTTTTTTCGTTAAAATAAAAAGAACAAACTTAAATATCTGTTTAACAAATTGTACAATGATTTTGCGGCAAAAACCCGGCAGATCAGTTGCCGGAACTTCAATGTTAAAAAAAAAACTGTGGAACCGTTTTTGCATTTTTAGTAAAACACAATTAAATCGACAACCATATATTTTACAGTACAAAACTGGCAGTTTAATCAGCAGATAAAAACACAATTGTGGTACAGTTTTCCCCATCTACAGTAATACACTGTAAAAACAACTGTCGGTTTTACTGTAAAATTCTGGCAACTGGGATGCCAGTTTTTTACCATAACAAATAGTTTTACCATTATTTTTAATTTACAGTAATATGCTGTAACAAAAACCCACTATAATATTTACGATGTCCGTAAAAAAAAAGTCTTGTTATCCAATGCACATCTTAATGCGATATCATTAAAAAATTTTTTTATCTATTAATATTTATATATTACCCACCGTTACAAGACGCCCTCTCACGGCAACGATATGGCCCTAATGAAAATGAGTTTGACACCCCTGATATAAGCTATCTGAATAAAACATCTACATGTTAATGTAATATCCCAAAATATATCTTAATAATCATACTCTTATTTTGTTTTTACAACAAGCTGAGGGGCAATGAAAACCAGCTGCAAACCCCAAAATGTACTTTTGACACCCCTGCTATACAAGTTAATTTTATGGTCAAACTCCAAGAAAAAAATCAAGCAACATTCTTTGTGTACTGAGAACTACAGATGTACTGTCAAACGGTAGAAAATGGATGGACATATCAACTAGAGAAGGCAATTTAATGTATGTGGATGTATTAGAATTTGGAAAATGAATAACCTGAATATTTTAAAAATGGAATAGATTGAATTAGGTGACAAATGTGAAAGTAAAATAAATTATATAATACAAGTAAATGGTTAGTTTAATGACGGTAACGGTAGAGTAATGCAATAAACGTGGGACTTGTAAACAATTGTCTATTCATTTTCAATGGGAATCTTGTAATGGAAATTGTGGGTTTATAGAAAATATCGGACTTTTTAAAATGTATCAATAGCTAGCCATCGTGTCCTTAATTATGTTGTCTGAATCCGTTGTGAAAGTAGTTGAGTTTCATTCATCCATCCACCCATTTTCTACCGCTTGTCCCTTTCGGGGTCGCGTGGGGTGCAGGAGCCTATCTTAGCTGCAATCGGGCGGAAGGTGGGGTACACTCTGGAAAAGTCACCACCTCATTGCAGGGCCAACACAGATAGACAGACAACATTCACACTCGCATTCACACACTAGGGCCAATTTAGTGTTGCCAATCAACCTATCCCCAAGTGCATGTCTTTGGAGGTGGGAGGAAGCCGGAGTACCCGGAGGAAACCCACGCAGTCACGGGGACAACATGCAAACTCCACAAAGAAAGATCCCGAGCCCGGAATTGAACCCAGGACTACTCAG